>NW_027471337.1:0-26566 GCF_051020765.1 Lasioglossum baleicum
CATAACGCTTAACGCATAACGCATAACGGATAACGCATAACGGATAACGCATAACGCATAACACATAACGCATAACGCATAACGCATAACGCATAACGCATAACGCATAACGCATAACGCATAACGCATAACGCATAACGCATAACGCATAACGCATAACGCATAACGCATAACGCATAACGCATAACGCATAACGCATAACGCATAACGCATAACGCATAACGCATAACGCATAACGCATAACGCGTAACGCGTAACGCGTAACGCGTAACGCGTAACGCGTAACGCGTAACGCGTAACGCCTAACGCATAACGCATAACGCATAACGCATAACGCATAACGCATAACGCATAACGCATAACGCATAACGCATAACGCATAACGCATAACGCATAACGCATAACGCATAACGCATAACGCATAACGCATAACGCATAACGCATAACGCATAACGCATAACGCATAACGCATAACGCATAACGCATAACGCATAACGCATAACGCTTAACGCATAACGCATAACGCATAACGCATAACGCATAACGCATAACGCATAACGCATAACGCAAAACGCTTAACGCATAACGCATTACGCATAACGCATAACGCATAATGCATAACGCATAACGCTTAACGCATAGCTCATAACGCATAACGCATAACGCTTAACGCATAACGCATAACGGATAACGCATAACGGATAACGCATAACGGATAACGCATAACGCATAACGCATAACGCATAACGCATAACGCATAACGCATAACGCATAACGCATAACGCATAACGCATAACGCATAACGCATAACGCATAACGCATAACGCATAACGCATTACGCATAACGCATAACGCATAACGCATAACGCATAACGCATAACGCATTACGCATAACGCATAACGCATAATGCATAACGCATAACGCTTAACGCATAACGCATTACGCATAACGCATAATGCATAACGCATAACGCTTAACGCATAGCTCATAACGCATAACGCATAACGCTTAACGCATAACGCATAACGGATAACGCATAACGGATAACGCATAACGCATAACACATAACGCATAACGCATAACGCATAACGCATAACGCATAACGCATAACGCATAACGCATAACGCATAACGCATAACGCATAACGCATAACGCATAACGCATAACGCATAACGCATAACGCATAACGCATAACGCATAACGCATAACGCATAACGCATAACGCATAACGCATAACGCATAACGCATAACGCATAACGCATAACGCATAACGCATAACGCATAACGCATAACGCATAACGCATAACGCATAACGCATAACGCATAACGCATAACGCATAACGCATAACGCATAACGCATAACGCATAACGCATAACGCATAACGCATAACGCATAACGCATAACGCATAACGCATAACGCATAACGCATAACGCATAACGCATAACGCATAACGCATAACGCATAACGCATAACGCATAACGCATAACGCATAACGCATAACGCATAACGCATAACGCATAACGCATAACGCATAACGCATAACGCATAACGCATAACGCATAACGCATAACGCATAACGCATAACGCATAACGCATAACGCATAACGCATAACGCATAACGCATAACGCATAACGCATAACGCATAACGCTTAACGCATAACGCATTACGCATAACGCATAACGCATAACGCATAACGCTTAACGCATAGCTCATAACGCATAACGCATAACGCTTAACGCATAACGCATAACGGATAACGCATAACGGATAACGCATAACGCATAACACATAACGCATAACGCATAACGCATAACGCATAACGCATAACGCATAACGCATAACGCATAACGCATAACGCATAACGCATAACGCATAACGCATAACGCATAACGCATAACGCATAACGCATAACGCATAACGCATAACGCATAACGCATAACGCATAACGCATAACGCATAACGCATAACGCATAACGCATAACGCATAACGCATAACGCATAACGCATAACGCATAACGCATAACGCATAACGCATAACGCATAACGCATAACGCATAACGCATAACGCATAACGCATAACGCATAACGCATAACGCATAACGCATAACGCATAACGCATAACGCATAACGCATAACGCATAACGCATAACGCATAACGCATAACGCATAACGCATAACGCATAACGCATAACGCATAACGCATAACGCATAACGCATAACGCATAACGCATAACGCATAACGCATAACGCATAACGCGTAACGCGTAACGCGTAACGCGTAACGCGTAACGCGTAACGCGTAACGCGTAACGCGTAACGCCTAACGCATAACGCGTAACGCATAACGCATAACGCATAACGCATAACGCATAACGCATAACGCATAACGCATAACGCATAACGCATAACGCATAACGCATAACGCATAACGCATAACGCATAACGCATAACGCATAACGCATAACGCATAACGCATAACGCATAACGCATAACGCATAACGCATAACGCATAACGCATAACGCATAACGCTTAACGCATAACGCATAACGCATAACGCATAACGCATAACGCATAACGCATAACGCATAACGCAAAACGCTTAACGCATAACGCATTACGCATAACGCATAACGCATAATGCATAACGCATAACGCTTAACGCATAGCTCATAACGCATAACGCATAACGCTTAACGCATAACGCATAACGGATAACGCATAACGGATAACGCATAACGCATAACGCATAACGCATAACGCATAACGCATAACGCATAACGCATAACGCATAACGCATAACGCATTACGCATAACGCATAACGCATAACGCATAACGCATAACGCATTACGCATAACGCATAACGCATAATGCATAACGCATAACGCTTAACGCATAACGCATTACGCATAACGCATAATGCATAACGCATAACGCTTAACGCATAGCTCATAACGCATAACGCATAACGCTTAACGCATAACGCATAACGGATAACGCATAACGGATAACGCATAACGCATAACACATAACGCATAACGCATAACGCATAACGCATAACGCATAACGCATAACGCATAACGCATAACGCATAACGCATAACGCATAACGCATAACGCATAACGCATAACGCATAACGCATAACGCATAACGCATAACGCATAACGCATAACGCATAACGCATAACGCATAACGCATAACGCATAACGCATAACGCATAACGCATAACGCATAACGCATAACGCATAACGCATAACGCATAACGCATAACGCATAACGCATAACGCATAACGCATAACGCATAACGCATAACGCATAACGCATAACGCATAACGCATAACGCATAACGCATAACGCATAACGCATAACGCATAACGCATAACGCATAACGCATAACGCATAACGCATAACGCATAACGCATAACGCATAACGCATAACGCATAACGCATAACGCATAACGCATAACGCATAACGCATAACGCATAACGCATAACGCATAACGCATAACGCATAACGCATAACGCATAACGCATAACGCATAACGCATAACGCATAACGCATAACGCATAACGCATAACGCATAACGCATAACGCATAACGCATAACGCATAACGCATAACACATAACGCATAACGCATAACGCATAACGCTTAACGCATAACGCCTAACGCATAACGCGTAACGCATAATGCATAACGCATAACGCTTAACGCATAGCCCATAACGCATAACGCATAACGCATCGCGCATAACGCATAACGGATAACGCATAACGCATAACGCATAACGGATAACGCATAACGCATAACGCATAACGAATTACGCATAACGCATAACGCATAACGCATAACGCATAACGCATAACGCATAACGCATAACGCTTAACGCATAACGCATTACGCATAACGCATAACGCATAACGCATAACGCTTAACGCATAGCTCATAACGCATAACGCATAACGCTTAACGCATAACGCATAACGCATAACGGATAACGCATAACGCATAACGCATAACGGATAACGCATAACGCATAACGCATAACGCATAACGCATAACGCATAACGCATAACGCATAACGCATAACGCGTAACGCATAATGCATAACGCATAACGCTTAACGCATAGCCCATAACGCATAATGCATAACGCATCGCGCATAACGCATAACGCATAACGCATAACGCATAACGCATAACGCGTAACGCGTAACGCGTAACGCCTAACGCATAACGCATAACGCATAACGCATAACGCATAACGCATAACGCATAACGCATAACGCATAACGCATAACGCATAACGCATAACGCATAACGCATAACGCATAACGCATAACGCATAACGCATAACGCATAACGCATAACGCATAACGCATAACGCATAACGCATAACGCATAACGCATAACGCATAACGCATAACGCATAACGCATAACGCTTAACGCATAACGCATAACGCATAACGCATAACGCATAACGCATAACGCATAACGCATAACGCAAAACGCTTAACGCATAACGCATTACGCATAACGCATAACGCATAATGCATAACGCATAACGCTTAACGCATAGCTCATAACGCATAACGCATAACGCTTAACGCATAACGCATAACGGATAACGCATAACGGATAACGCATAACGCATAACGCATAACGCATAACGCATAACGCATAACGCATAACGCATAACGCATAACGCATAACGCATTACGCATAACGCATAACGCATAACGCATAACGCATAACGCATTACGCATAACGCATAACGCATAATGCATAACGCATAACGCTTAACGCATAACGCATTACGCATAACGCATAATGCATAACGCATAACGCTTAACGCATAGCTCATAACGCATAACGCATAACGCTTAACGCATAACGCATAACGGATAACGCATAACGGATAACGCATAACGCATAACACATAACGCATAACGCATAACGCATAACGCATAACGCATAACGCATAACGCATAACGCATAACGCATAACGCATAACGCATAACGCATAACGCATAACGCATAACGCATAACGCATAACGCATAACGCATAACGCATAACGCATAACGCATAACGCATAACGCATAACGCATAACGCATAACGCATAACGCATAACGCATAACGCATAACGCATAACGCATAACGCATAACGCATAACGCATAACGCATAACGCATAACGCATAACGCATAACGCATAACGCATAACGCATAACGCATAACGCATAACGCATAACGCATAACGCATAACGCATAACGCATAACGCATAACGCATAACGCATAACGCATAACGCATAACGCATAACGCATAACGCATAACGCATAACGCATAACGCATAACGCATAACGCATAACGCATAACGCATAACGCATAACGCATAACGCATAACGCATAACGCATAACGCATAACGCATAACGCATAACGCATAACGCATAACGCATAACGCATAACGCATAACGCATAACGCATAACGCATAACGCATAACGCATAACGCATAACGCATAACGCATAACGCATAACGCATAACACATAACGCATAACGCATAACGCATAACGCTTAACGCATAACGCCTAACGCATAACGCGTAACGCATAATGCATAACGCATAACGCTTAACGCATAGCCCATAACGCATAACGCATAACGCATCGCGCATAACGCATAACGGATAACGCATAACGCATAACGCATAACGGATAACGCATAACGCATAACGCATAACGAATTACGCATAACGCATAACGCATAACGCATAACGCATAACGCATAACGCATAACGCATAACGCTTAACGCATAACGCATTACGCATAACGCATAACGCATAACGCATAACGCTTAACGCATAGCTCATAACGCATAACGCATAACGCTTAACGCATAACGCATAACGCATAACGGATAACGCATAACGCATAACGCATAACGGATAACGCATAACGCATAACGCATAACGCATAACGCATAACGCATAACGCATAACGCATAACGCATAACGCGTAACGCATAATGCATAACGCATAACGCTTAACGCATAGCCCATAACGCATAATGCATAACGCATCGCGCATAACGCATAACGGATAACGCATAACGCATAACGCATAACGCATAACGCATAACGCATAACGCATAACGCATAACGCATAACGCATAACGCATAACGCATAACGCATAACGCATAACGCATAACGCATAACGCATAACGCATAACGCATAACGCATAACGCATAACGCATAACGCATAACGCATAACGCATAACGCATAACGCATAACGCATAACGCATAACGCATAACGCATAACGCATAACGCATAACGCATAACGCATAACGCATAACGCATAACGCATAACGCATAACGCATAACGCATAACGCATAACGCATAACGCATAACGCATAACGCATAACGCATAACGCATAACGCATAACGCATAACGCATAACGCATAACGCATAACGCATAACGCATAACGCATAACGCATAACGCATAACGCATAACGCATAACGCATAACGCATAACGCATAACGCATAACGCATAACGCATAACGCATAACGCATAACGCATAACGCATAACGCATAACGCATAACGCATAACGCATAACGCATAACGCATAACGCATAACGCATAACGCATAACGCATAACGCATAACGCATAACGCATAACGCATAACGCATAACGCATAACGCATAACGCATAACGCATAACGCATAACGCATAACGCATAACGCATAACGCATAACGCATAACGCATAACGCATAACGCATAACGCATAACGCATAACGCATAACGCATAACGCATAACGCATAACGCATTACGCATAACGCATAACGCATAACGCATAACGCATAACGCATAACGCATAACGCATAACGCATAACGCATAACGCATAACGCATAACGCATAACGCATAACGCATAACGCATAACGCATAACGCATAACGCATAACGCATAACGCATAACGCATAACGCATAACGCATAACGCATAACGCATAACGCATAACGCATAACGCATAACGCATAACGCATAACGCATAACGCATAACGCATAACGCATAACGCATAACGCATAACGCATAACGCATAACGCATAACGCATAACGCATAACGCATAACGCATAACGCATAACGCATAACGCATAACGCATAACGCATAACGCATAACGCATAACGCATAACGCATAACGCATAACGCATAACGCATAACGCATAACGCATAACGCATAACGCATAACGCATAACGCATAACGCATAACGCATAACGCATAACGCATAACGCATAACGCATAACGCATAACGCATAACGCATAACGCATAACGCATAACGCATAACGCATAACGCATAACGCATAACGCATAACGCATAACGCATAACGCATAAAGCATAACGCATAACGCATAACGCATAACGCATAACGCATAACGCATAACGCATAACGCATAACGCATAACGCATAACGCATAACGCATAACGCATAACGCATAACGCATAACGCATAACGCATAACGCTTAACGCATAACGCATTACGCATAACGCATAACGCATAATGCATAACGCATAACGCTTAACGCATAGCTCATAACGCATAACGCATAACGCTTAACGCATAACGCATAACGGATAACGCATAACGGATAACGCATAACGCATAACACATAACGCATAACGCATAACGCATAACGCATAACGCATAACGCATAACGCATAACGCATAACGCATAACGCATAACGCATAACGCATAACGCATAACGCATAACGCATAACGCATAACGCATAACGCATAACGCATAACGCATAACGCATAACGCATAACGCATAACGCATAACGCATAACGCATAACGCATAACGCATAACGCATAACGCATAACGCATAACGCATAACGCATAACGCATAACGCATAACGCATAACGCATAACGCATAACGCATAACGCATAACGCATAACGCATAACGCATAACGCATAACGCATAACGCATAACGCATAACGCATAACGCATAACGCATAACGCATAACGCATAACGCATAACGCATAACGCATAACGCATAACGCATAACGCATAACGCATAACGCATAACGCATAACGCATAACGCATAACGCATAACGCATAACGCATAACGCATAACGCATTACGCATAACGCATAACGCATAACGCATAACGCATAACGCATAACGCATAACGCATAACGCATAACGCATAACGCATAACGCATAACGCATAACGCATAACGCATAACGCATAACGCATAACGCATAACGCATAACGCATAACGCATAACGCATAACGCATAACGCATAACGCATAACGCATAACGCATAACGCATAACGCATAACGCATAACGCATAACGCATAACGCATAACGCATAACGCATAACGCATAACGCATAACGCATAACGCATAACGCATAACGCTTAACGCATAACGCATCGCGCATAACGCATAACGGATAACGCATAACGCATAACGCATAACGCATAACGCATAACGCATAACGCATAACGCATAACGCATAACGCATAACGCATAACGCATAACGCATAACGCATAACGCATAACGCATAACGCATAACGCATAACGCATAACGCATAACGCATAACGCATAACGCATAACGCATAACGCATAACGCATAACGCATAACGCATAACGCATAACGCATAACGCATAACGCATAACGCATAACGCATAACGCATAACGCATAACGCATAACGCATAACGCATAACGCATAACGCATAACGCATAACGCATAACGCATAACGCATAACGCATAACGCATAACGCATAACGCATTACGCATAACGCATAACGCATAACGCATAACGCATAACGCATAACGCATAACGCATAACGCATAACGCATAACGCATAACGCATAACGCATAACGCATAACGCATAACGCATAACGCATAACGCATAACGCATAACGCATAACGCATAACGCATAACGCATAACGCATAACGCATAACGCATAACGCATAACGCATAACGCATAACGCATAACGCATAACGCATAACGCATAACGCATAACGCATAACGCATAACGCATAACGCATAACGCATAACGCATAACGCATAACGCATAACGCATAACGCATAACGCATAACGCATAACGCATAACGCATAACGCATAACGCATAACGCATAACGCATAACGCATAACGCATAACGCATAACGCATAACGCATAACGCATAACGCTTAACGCATAACGCATAACGCATAACGCATAACGCATAACGCATAACGCATAACGCATAACGCATAACGCATAACGCATAACACATAACGCATAACGCATAACGCATAACGCTTAACGCATAACGCCTAACGCATAACGCGTAACGCATAATGCATAACGCATAACGCTTAACGCATAGCCCATAACGCATAACGCATAACGCATCGCGCATAACGCATAACGGATAACGCATAACGCATAACGCATAACGGATAACGCATAACGCATAACGCATAACGAATTACGCATAACGCATAACGCATAACGCATAACGCATAACGCATAACGCATAACGCTTAACGCATAACGCATTACGCATAACGCATAACGCATAACGCATAACGCTTAACGCATAGCTCATAACGCATAACGCATAACGCTTAACGCATAACGCATAACGCATAACGGATAACGCATAACGCATAACGCATAACGGATAACGCATAACGCATAACGCATAACGCATAACGCATAACGCATAACGCATAACGCATAACGCATAACGCGTAACGCATAATGCATAACGCATAACGCTTAACGCATAGCCCATAACGCATAACGCATAACGCATCGCGCATAACGCATAACGGATAACGCATAACGCATAACGCATAACGCATAACGCATAACGCATAACGCATAACGCATAACGCATAACGCATAACGCATAACGCATAACGCATAACGCATAACGCATAACGCATAACGCATAACGCATAACGCATAACGCATAACGCATAACGCATAACGCATAACGCATAACGCATAACGCATAACGCATAACGCATAACGCATAACGCATAACGCATAACGCATAACGCATAACGCATAACGCATAACGCATAACGCATAACGCATAACGCATAACGCATAACGCATAACGCATAACGCATAACGCATAACGCATAACGCATAACGCATAACGCATAACGCATAACGCATAACGCATAACGCATAACGCATAACGCATAACGCATAACGCATAACGCATAACGCATAACGCATAACGCATAACGCATAACGCATAACGCATAACGCATAACGCATAACGCATAACGCATAACGCATAACGCATAACGCATAACGCATAACGCATAACGCATAACGCATAACGCATAACGCATAACGCATAACGCATAACGCATAACGCATAACGCATAACGCATAACGCATAACGCATAACGCATAACGCATAACGCATAACGCATAACGCATAACGCATAACGCATAACGCATAACGCATAACGCATAACGCATAACGCATAACGCATAACGCATAACGCATAACGCATAACGCATAACGCATAACGCATAACGCATAACGCATAACGCATAACGCATACCGCATAACGCATAACGCATAACGCATAACGCATAACGCATAACGCATAACGCATAACGCATAACGCATAACGCATAACGCATAACGCATAACGCACAAAGCATAACGCATAACGCATAACGCATAACGCATGACGCATAACGCATAACGCATAACGCATAACGCATAACGCATAACGCATAACGCATAACGCATAACGCATAACGCATAACACATAACGCATAAGGCATAACGCATAACGCTTAACGCATAACGCCTAACGCATAACGCGTAACGCATAATGCATAACGCATAACGCTTAACGCATAGCCCATAACGCTTAACGCATAACGCATCGCGCATAACGCATAACGGATAACGCATAACGCATAACGCATAACGCATAACGCATAACGCATAACGCATAACGCATAACGCATAACGCATAACGCATAACGCTTAACGCATAACGCATTACGCATAACGCATAACGCATAATGCATAACGCATAACGCTTAACGCATAGCTCATAACGCATAACGCATAACGCTTAACGCATAACGCATAACGGATAACGCATAACGGATAACGCATAACGCATAACACATAACGCATAACGCATTACGCATAACGCATAACGCATAATGTATAACGCATAACGCTTAACGCATAACGCATTACGCATAACGCATCACGCATAATGCATAACGCATAACGCTTAACGCATAGCTCATAACGCATAACGCATAACGCTTAACGCATAACGCATAACGGATAACGCATAACGGATAACGCATAACGCATAACACATAACGCATAACGCATAACGCATAACGCATAACGCATAACGCATAACGCATAACGCATAACGCATAACGCATAACGCATAACGCATAACGCATAACGCATAACGCATAACGCATAACGCATAACGCATAACGCATAACGCATAACGCATAACGCATAACGCATAACGCATAACGCATAACGCATAACGCATAACGCATAACGCATAACGCATAACGCATAACGCATAACGCATAACGCATAACGCAGAACGCATAACGCACAACGCACAACGCATAACGCATAACGCATAACGCATAACGCATAACGCATAACGCATAACGCATAACGCATAACGCATAACGCATAACGCATAACGCATAACGCATAACGCATAACGCATAACGCATAACGCATAACGCATAACGCATAACGCATAACGCATAACGCATAACGCATAACGCATAACGCATAACGCATAACGCATAACGCATAACGCATAAAGCATAACGCATAACGCATAACGCATAACGCATAACGCATAACGCATAACGCATAACGCATAACGCATAACGCATAACGCATAACGCATAACGCACAAAGCATAACGCATAACGCATAACGCATAACGCATGACGCATAACGCATAACGCATAACGCATAACGCATAACGCATAACGGATAACGCATAACGCATAACACATAACGCATAACGCATAACGCATAACGGATAACGCATAACGCATAACGCATAACGAATTACGCATAACGCATAACGCATAACGCATAACGCATAACGCATAACGCATAACGCTTAACGCATAACGCATTACGCATAACGCATAACGCATAACGCATAACGCTTAACGCATAGCTCATAACGCATAACGCATAACGCTTAACGCATAACGGATAACGCATAACGCATAACGCATAACGAATTACGCATAACGCATAACGCATAACGCATAACGCATAACGCATAACGCATAACGCATAACGCATAACGCATAACGCATAACGCATACCGCATAACGCATAACGCATAACGCATAACGCATAACGCATAACGCATAACGCATAACGCATAACGCATAACGCATAACGCATAACGCACAAAGCATAACGCATAACGCATAACGCATAACGCATGACGCATAACGCATAACGCATAACGCATAACGCATAACGCATAACGCATAACGCATAACGCATAACACATAACGCATAAGGCATAACGCATAACGCTTAACGCATAACGCCTAACGCATAACGCGTAACGCATAATGCATAACGCATAACGCTTAACGCATAGCCCATAACGCTTAACGCATAACGCATCGCGCATAACGCATAACGGATAACGCATAACGCATAACGCATAACGCATAACGCATAACGCATAACGCATAACGCATAACGCATAACGCATAACGCATAACGCATAACGCATAACGCATAACGCATAACGCATAACGCATAACGCATAACGCATAACGCATAACGCATAACGCATAACGCATAACGCATAACGCATAACGCATAACGCATAACGCATAACGCATAACGCATAACGCATAACGCATAACGCATAACGCATAACGCATAACGCATAACGCATAACGCATAACGCATAACGCATAACGCATAACGCATAACGCATAACGCATAACGCATAACGCATAACGCATAACGCATAACGCATAACGCATAACGCATAACGCATAACGCATAACGCATAACGCATAACGCATAACGCATAACGCATAACGCATAACGCATAACGCATAAAGCATAACGCATAACGCATAACGCATAACGCATAACGCATAACGCATAACGCATAACGCATAACGCATAACGCATAACGCATAACGCATAACGCATAACGCATAACGCATAACGCTTAACGCATAACGCATTACGCATAACGCATAACGCATAATGCATAACGCATAACGCTTAACGCATAGCTCATAACGCATAACGCATAACGCTTAACGCATAACGCATAACGGATAACGCATAACGGATAACGCATAACGCATAACACATAACGCATAACGCATAACGCATAACGCATAACGCATAACGCATAACGCATAACGCATAACGCATAACGCATAACGCATAACGCATAACGCATAACGCATAACGCACAACGCATAACGCATAACGCATAACGCATAACGCATTACGCATAACGCATAACGCATAATGCATAACGCATAACGCTTAACGCATAACACATAACGCATAACGCATAACGCATAACGCATAACGCATAACGCATAACGCATAACGCATAACGCATAACGCATAACGCATAACGCATAACGCATAACGCATAACGCACAACGCATAACGCATAACGCATAACGCATAACGCATTACGCATAACGCATAACGCATAATGCATAACGCATAACGCTTAACGCATAACGCATTACGCATAACGCATAACGCATAATGCATAACGCATAACGCTTAACGCATAGCTCATAACGCATAACGCATAACGCTTAACGCATAACGCATAACGGATAACGCATAACGGATAACGCATAACGCATAACACATAACGCATAACGCATAACGCATAACGCATAACGCATAACGCATAACGCATAACGCATAACGCATAACGCATAACGCATAACGCATAACGCATAACGCATAACGCATAACGCATAACGCATAACGCATAACGCATAACGCATAACGCATAACGCATAACGCATAACGCATAACGCATAACGCAGAACGCATAACGCATAACGCACAACGCATAACGCATAACGCATAACGCATAACGCATAACGCATAACGCATAACGCATAACGCATAACGCATAACGCATAACGCATAACGCATAACGCATAACGCATAACGCATAACGCATAACGCATAACGCATAACGCATAACGCATAACGCATAACGCATAACGCATAACGCATAACGCATAACGCATAACGCATAACGCATAACGCATAACGCATAAAGCATAACGCATAACGCATAACGCATAACGCATAACGCATAACGCATAACGCATAACGCATAACGCATAACGCATAACGCATAACGCACAAAGCATAACGCATAACGCATAACGCATAACGCATGACGCATAACGCATAACGCATAACGCATAACGCATAACGCATAACGCATAACGGATAACGCATAACGCATAACACATAACGCATAACGCATAACGCATAACGCATAACGCATAACGCATAACGCATAACGCATAACGCATAACGCATAACGCATAACGCATAACGCATAACGCATAACGCATAACGCATAACGCATAACGCTTAACGCATAACGCATAACGCATAACGCATAACGCATAACGCATAACGCATAACGCATAACGCATAACGCATAACGCATAACGCATAACGCATAACACATAACGCATAAGGCATAACGCATAACGCTTAACGCATAACGCCTAACGCATAACGCGTAACGCATAATGCATAACGCATAACGCTTAACGCATAGCCCATAACGCTTAACGCATAACGCATCGCGCATAACGCATAACGGATAACGCATAACGCATAACGCATAACGCATAACGCATAACGCATAACGCATAACGCATAACGCATAACGCATAACGCATAACGCATAACGCATAACGCATAACGCATAACGCATAACGCATAACGCATAACGCATAACGCATAACGCATAACGCATAACGCATAACGCATAACGCATAACGCATAACGCATAACGCATAACGCATAACGCATAACGCATAACGCATAACGCATAACGCATAACGCATAACGCATAACGCATAACGCATAACGCATAACGCATAACGCATAACGCATAACGCATAACGCATAACGCATAACGCATAACGCATAACGCATAACGCATAACGCATAACGCATTACGCATAACGCATAACGCATAACGCTTAACGCATAACGCATAACGCATAACGCATAACGCATAACGCATAACGCATGACGCATAACGCATAACGCATAACGCATAACGCATAACGCATAACGCATAACGCATAACGCATAACGCATAACGCATAACACATAACGCATAAGGCATAACGCATAACGCTTAACGCATAACGCCTAACGCATAACGCGTAACGCATAATGCATAACGCATAACGCTTAACGCATAGCCCATAACGCTTAACGCATAACGCATCGCGCATAACGCATAACGGATAACGCATAACGCATAACGCATAACGCATAACGCATAACGCATAACGCATAACGCATAACGCATAACGCATAACGCATAACGCATAACGCATAACGCATAACGCATAACGCATAACGCATAACGCATAACGCATAACGCATAACGCATAACGCATAAAGCATAACGCATAACGCATAACGCATAACGCATAACGCATAACGCATAACGCATAACGCATAACGCATAACGCATAACGCATAACGCATAACGCATAACGCATAACGCATAACGCTTAACGCATAACGCATTACGCATAACGCATAACGCATAATGCATAACGCATAACGCTTAACGCATAGCTCATAACGCATAACGCATAACGCTTAACGCATAACGCATAACGGATAACGCATAACGGATAACGCATAACGCATAACACATAACGCATAACGCATAACGCATAACGCATAACGCATAACGCATAACGCATAACGCATAACGCATAACGCATAACGCATAACGCATAACGCATAACGCATAACGCATAACGCACAACGCATAACGCATAACGCATAACGCATAACGCATTACGCATAACGCATAACGCATAATGCATAACGCATAACGCTTAACGCATAACACATAACGCATAACGCATAACGCATAACGCATAACGCATAACGCATAACGCATAACGCATAACGCATAACGCATAACGCATAACGCATAACGCATAACGCATAACGCACAACGCATAACGCATAACGCATAACGCATAACGCATTACGCATAACGCATAACGCATAATGCATAACGCATAACGCTTAACGCATAACGCATTACGCATAACGCATAACGCATAATGCATAACGCATAACGCTTAACGCATAGCTCATAACGCATAACGCATAACGCTTAACGCATAACGCATAACGGATAACGCATAACGGATAACGCATAACGCATAACACATAACGCATAACGCATAACGCATAACGCATAACGCATAACGCATAACGCATAACGCATAACGCATAACGCATAACGCATAACGCATAACGCATAACGCATAACGCATAACGCATAACGCATAACGCATAACGCATAACGCATAACGCATAACGCATAACGCATAACGCATAACGCAGAACGCATAACGCATAACGCACAACGCATAACGCATAACGCATAACGCATAACGCATAACGCATAACGCATAACGCATAACGCATACGCATAACGCATAACGCATAACGCATAACGCATAACGCATAACGCATAAACGCATAACGCATAACGCATAACGCATAACGCATAACGCATAACGCATAACGCATAACGCATAAACGCATAACGCATAACGCATAACGCATAACGCATAACGCATAACGCATAAAGCATAACGCATAACGCATAACGCATAACGCATAACGCATAACGCATAACGCATAACGCATAACGCATAACGCATAACGCATAACGCATAACGCACAAAGCATAACGCATAACGCATAACGCATAACGCATGACGCATAACGCATAACGCATAACGCATAACGCATAACGCATAACGCATAACGGATAACGCATAACGCATAACACATAACGCATAACGCATAACGCATAACGCATAAACGCATAACGCATAACGCATAACGCATAACGCATAACGCATAACGCATAACGCATAACGCATAACGCATAACGCATAACGCATAACGCATAACGCTTAACGCATAACGCATAACGCATAACGCATAACGCATAACGCATAACGCATAACGCATAACGCATACGCATAACGCATAACGCATAACGCATAACGCATAACACATAACGCATAAGGCATAACGCATAACGCTTAACGCATAACGCCTAACGCATAACGCGTAACGCATAATGCATAACGCATAACGCTTAACGCATAGCCCATAACGCTTAACGCATAACGCATCGCGCATAACGCATAACGGATAACGCATAACGCATAACGCATAACGCATAACGCATAACGCATAACGCATAACGCATAACGCATAACGCATAACGCATAACGCATAACGCATAACGCATAACGCATAACGCATAACGCATAACGCATAACGCATAACGCATAACGCATAACGCATAACGCATAACGCATAACGCATAACGCATAACGCATAACGCATAACGCATAACGCATAACGCATAACGCATAACGCATAACGCATAACGCATAACGCATAACGCATTACGCATAACGCATAACGCATAACGCTTAACGCATAACGCATAACGCATAACGCATAACGCATAACGCATAACGCATGACGCATAACGCATAACGCATAACGCATAACGCATAACGCATAACGCATAACGCATAACGCATAACGCATAACGCATAACGCATAACGCATAACGCATAACGCATAACGCATAACGCATAAAGCATAACGCATAACGCATAACGCATAACGCATAACGCATAACGCATAACGCATAACGCATAACGCATAACGCATAACGCACAAAGCATAACGCATAACGCATAACGCATAACGCATGACGCATAACGCATAACGCATAACGCATAACGCATAACGCATAACGCATAACGGATAACGCATAACGCATAACACATAACGCATAACGCATAACGAATAACGCATAACGCATAACGCATAACGCATAACGCATAACGCATAACGCATAACGCATAACGCATAACGCATAACGCATAACGCATAACGCATAACGCATAACGCATAACGCATAACGCATAACGCTTAACGCATAACGCATAACGCATAACGCATAACGCATAACGCATAACGCATAACGCATAACGCATAACGCATAACGCATAACGCATACCGCATAACGCATAACGCATAACGCATAACGCATAACGCATTACGCATAACGCATAACGCATAATGCATAACGCATAACGCTTAACGCATAACGCATTACGCATAACGCATAACGCATAATGCATAACGCATAACGCTTAACGCATAGCTCATAACGCATAACGCATAACGCTTAACGCATAACGCATAACGGATAACGCATAACGGATAACGCATAACGCATAACGCATAACGCATAACGCATAACGCATAACGCATAACGCATAACGCATAACGCATAACGCATAACGCATAACGCATAACGCATAACGCATAACGCTACGCATAACGCATACGCATAACGCATAACGCATAACGCATAACGCATAACGCATAACGCATAACGCATAACGCATAACGCATAACGCATAACGCATAACGCATACGCATAACGCATAACGCATAACGCATAACCATAACGCATAACGCATAACGCATAACGCATAACGCATAACGCATAACGCATAACGCATAACGCATAACGCATAACGCATAACGCATAACGCATAACCATAACGCATAACACATAACGCATAACGCATAACGCATAACGCTTAACGCATAACGCCTAACGCATAACGCGTAACGCATAATGCATAACGTATAACGCTTAACGCATAGCCCATAACGCATAACGCATAACGCATCGCGCATAACGCATAACGGATAACGCATAACGCATAACGCATAACGGATAACGCATACGCATAACGCATAACGAATTACGCATAACGCATAACCCATAACGCATAACGCATAACGCATAACGCATAACGCATAACGCATAACGCATAACGCATAACGGATAACGCAAGAAGCATAACGCATAACGCATAAAGCATAACGCATAACGCATAACGCATAACGCATAACGCATAACGCATAACGCATAACGCATAACGCATAACGCATAACGCATAACGCTTAACGCATAACGCATTACGCATAACGCATAACGCATAACGGCATAACGCTTAACGCATAGCTCATAACGCATAACGCATAACGCTTAACGCATAGCTCATAACGCATAACGCATAACGCTTAACGCATAACGCATAACGCATAACGCATAACGCATAACGCATAACGCATAACGCATAACGCATAACGCATAACGCATAACGCATAACGCATAACGCATAACGCATAACGCATAACGCATAACGCATAACGCATAACGCATAACGCATAACGCATAACGCATAACGCATAACGCATAACGCATAACGCATAACGCTTAACGCATAACGCATAACGCATAACGCATAACGCATAACGCATAACGCATAACGCATAACGCATAACGCATAACGCATAACGCATAACACATAACGCTTAACGCATAACGCCTAACGCATAACGCGTAACGCATAATGCATAACGCATAACGCTTAACGCATAGCCCATAACGCATAACGCATAACGCATCGCGCATAACGCATAACGCATAACGCACAACGGATAACGCATAACGCATAACGCATAACGCATAACGCATAACGCATAACGCATAACGCATAACGCATAACGCATAACGCATAACGCATAACGCATAACGCATAACGCATAACGCATAACGCATAACGCATAACGCATAACGCATAACGCATAACGCATAACGCATAACGCATAACGCATAACGCATAACGCATAACGCATAACGCATAACGCATAACGCATAACGCATAACGCATAACGCATAACGCATAACGCATAACGCATAACGCATAACGCATAACGCATAACGCATAACGCATAACGCATAACGCATAACGCATAACGCATAACGCATAACGCATAACGCATAACGCATAACGCATAACGCATAACGCATAACGCATAACGCATAACGCATAACGCATAACGCATAACGCATAACGCATAACGCATAACGCATAACGCATAACGCATAACGCATAACGCATAACGCATAACGCATAACGCATAACGCTTAACGCATAACGCCTAACGCATAACGCGTAACGCATAATGCATAACGTATAACGCTTAACGCATAGCCCATAACGCATAAACGCATAACGCATCGCGCATAACGCATAACGGATAACGCATAACGCATAACGCATAACGGATAACGCATAACGCATAACGCATAACGAATTACGCATAACGCATAACCCATAACGCATAACGCATAACGCATAACGCATAACGCATAACGCATAACGCATAACGCATAACGCATAACGCATAACGCATAACGCATAACGCATAACGCATAACGCATAACGGATAACGCAAGAAGCATAACGCATAACGCATAAAGCATAACGCATAACGCATAACGCATAACGCATAACGCATAACGCATAACGCATAACGCATAACGCATAACGCATAACGCATAACGCATAACGCATAACGCTTAACGCATAACGCATTACGCATAACGCATAACGCATAACGCATAACGCTTAACGCATAGCTCATAACGCATAACGCATAACGCTTAACGCATAGCTCATAACGCATTAACGCATAACGCATAACGCATAACGCATAACGCATAACGCATAACGCATAACGCATAACGCATAACGCATAACGCATAACGCATAACGCATAACGCATAACGCATAACGCATAACGCATAACGCATAACGCATAACGCATAACGCATAACGCATACGCATAACGCATAACGCATAACGCATAACGCATAACGCATAACGCATAACGCATAACGCATAACGCATAACGTATAACGCATAACGCATAACGCATAACGCATAACGCATAACGCATAACGCATAACGCATAACGCATAACGCATAACGCATAACGCATAACGCATAACGCTTAACGCTTAACGCATAACCTCCTAACGCATAACGCATAACGCATAACGCATAACGCATAACGCATAACGCATAACGCATAACGCATAACGCATAACGCAAAACGCATACCGCATAACGCACAACGCACAACGCACAACGCACAACGCACAACGCACAACGCACAACGCACAACGCACAACGCACAACGCATATCGCATAACGCATAACGCACCAACCCAACGCACAACGCACAAACGCACAACGCACAACGCATAACGCATAACGCATACGCATAACGCATAACGCATAACGCATAACGCATAACGCATAACGCATAACGCATAACGCATAACGCATAACGCATAACGCATAACGCATAACGCATAACGCATAACGCATAACATAACGCATAACGCATAACGCATAACGCATTAACGCATAACGCATAACGCATAACGCATAACGCATAACGCATAACGCATAACGCATAACGCATAACGCATAACGCATACGCATAACGCATAACGCATAACGCATAACGCATACGCATAACGCATACGCATAACGCATAACGCATAACGCATAACGCATAACGCATAACGCATAACGCATAACGCATAACGCATAACGCATAACGCATAACGCATAACGCATAACGCATAACGCATAACGCATAACGCATAACGCATAACGCATAACGCATAACGCATAACGCATAACGCATAACGCATAACGCATAACGCATAACTCATAACGCATAACGCATAACGCATAACGCATAACGCATAACGCATAACGCATAACGCATAACGCATAACGCATAACGCATAACGCATAACGCATAACGCATAACGCATAACGCATAACGCATAACGCATAACGCATAACGCATAACGCATAACGCATAACGCATAACGCATAACGCATAACGCATAACGCATAACGCATAAACGCATAACGCATAACGCATAACGCATAACGCATAACGCATAACGCATAACGCATAACGCATAACGCATAACGCATAACGCATAACGCATAACGCATAACGCATAACGCATAACGCATAACGCATAACGCATAACGCATAACGCATAACGCATAACGCATAACGCATAACGCATAACGCATAACGCATAACGCATAACGCATAACGCATAACGCATAACGCATAACGCATAACGCATAACGCATACGCATAACGCATAACGCATAACGCATAACGCATAACGCATAACGCATAACGCATAACGCATAACGCATAACGCATAACGCATAACGCATAACGCATAACGCATAACGCATAACGCATAACGCATAACGCAAAACGCATACCGCATAACGCATAACGCACAACGCACAACGCACAACGCACAACGCACAACGCATAACGCATATCGCATAACGCATAACGCATAACGCATAACGCATAACGCATAACGCATAACGCATAACGCATAACGCATAACGCATAACGCATAACGCATAACGCATAACGCATAACGCATATCGCATAACGCATACCGCATAACGCATAACGCATAACGCAAAACGCACAACGCACAACGCATAACGCATAACGCATAACGCATATCGCATAACGCATAACGCATAACGCATAACGCATACCGCATAACGCATAACGCATAACGCATAACGCACAACGCACAACGCACAACGCACAACGCACAACGCACAACGCACAACGCACAACGCATAACGCATAACGCATAACGCATAACGCATAACGCATAACGCATAACGCATAACGCATAACGCATAACGCATAACGCATAACGCATAACGCATAACGCATAACGCATAACGCATAACGCATAACGCATAACGCATAACGCATAACGCATAACGCATAACGCATAAACGCATAACGCATAACGCATAACGCATAACGCATAACGCATAACGCATACGCATAACGCATAACGCATAACGCATAACGCATAACGCAAAACGCATACCGCATAACGCACAACGCAGAACGCATAACGCACAACGCAGAACGCACAACGCACAACGCACAACGCACAACGCACAACGCACAACGCACAACGCATAACGCATATCGCACAACGCACAACGCACAACGCACAACGCACAACGCACAACGCACAACGCATAACGCATAACGCATATCGCATAACGCATAACGCATAACGCATAACGCATAACGCATAACGCATAACGCATAACGCATAACGCATAACGCATAACGCATAACGCATAACGCATAACGCATAACGCATAACGCATAACGCATAACGCATAACGCATAACGCATAACGCATAACGCATAACGCATAACGCATAACGCATAACGCATAACGCATAAACGCATAACGCATAACGGATAACGCAAGACGCATAACGGATAACGCAAGACGCATAACGCATAACGCATAACGCATAACGCATAACGCATAACGCATAACGCATAAACGCATAACGCATAACGCATAACGCATAACGCATAACGCATAACGCATAACGCATAACGCATAACGCATAACGCATAACGCATAACGCATAACGCATAACGCATAACGCATAACGCATAACGCATAAACGCATAACGCATAACGCATAACGCATAACGCATAACGCATAACGCATAACGCATAACGCATAACGCATAACGCATAACGCATAACGCATAACGCATAACGCATAACGCATAACGAATAACGCATAACGCATAACGCATAACGCATAACGCATAACGCATAACGCATAACGCATAACGCATAACGCATAACGCATAACGCATAACGCATAACGCATAACGCATAACGCATAACGCATAACGCATAACGCATAACGCATAACGCAAAACGCATACCGCACAACGCACAACGCACAACGCACAACGCACAACGCACAACGCACAACGCACAACGCACAACGCACAACGCACAACGCATATCGCATAACGCACAACGCACAACGCACAACGCACAACGCACAACGCACAACGCATAACGCATATCGCATAACGCATAACGCATAACGCATAACGCATAACGCATAACGCATAACGCATAACGCATAACGCATAACGCATAACGCATAACGCATAACGCATAACGCATAACGCATAACGCATAACGCATAACGCATAACGCATAACGCATAACGCACAACGCATAACGCATAACGCATAACGCATAACGCATAACGCATAACGCATAACGCATAACGCATAACGCATAACGCATAACGCATACGCATAACGCATAACGCATAACGCATAACGCATAACGCATAACGCATAACGCATAACGCATAACGCATAACGCATAACGCATAACGCATAACGCATAACGCATAACGCATAACGCATAACGCATAACGCATAACGCATAACGCATAACTCATAACGCATAACGCATAACGCATAACGCATAACGCATAACGCATAACGCATAACGCATAACGCATAACGCATAACGCATAACGCATAACGCATAAACGCATAACGCATAACGCATAACGCATAACGCATAACGCATAACGCATAACGCATAACGCATAACGCATAACGCATAACGCATAACGCATAACGCATAACGCATAACGCATAACGCATCACGCATAACGCATAACGCATACGCATAACGCATAACGCATAACGCATAACGCATAACGCATAACGCATAACGCATAACGCATACGCATAACGCATAACTCATAAACGCAATTAACGCATAAGCATAACGCATAACGCATAACGCATAACGCATAACGCATAACGCATAACGCATAACGCATACGCTAACGCATAACGCATAACGCATAACGCATAACGCATAACGCATAACGCATAACGCATAACGCATAACGCATAACGCAAAACGCATACCGCATAACGCATAACGCACAACGCACAACGCACAACGCACAACGCACAACGCATAACGCATATCGCATAACGCATAACGCATAACGCATAACGCATAACGCATAACGCATAACGCATACGCATAACGCATAACGCATAACGCATAACGCATAACGCATAACGCATCACGCATAACGCATCACGCATATCGCATAACGCATAACGCATACCGCATAACGCATAACGCATAACGCACAACGCACAACGCACAACGCATAACGCATAACGCATAACGCATATCGCATAACGCATAACGCATAACGCATAACGCATACGCAAACGCATAACGCATAACGCATAACGCATAACGCATAACGCAAACGCATAACGCATAACGCATAACGCATAACGCATAACGCATAACGCATAACGCATAACGCATAACGCATAACGCATAACGCATACCGCATACCGCAAACCGCAACCATAACGCATAACGCACAACGCACAACGCACAACGCACAACGCATACGCATAACGCATAACGCATACGCATAACGCATAACGCATAACGCATAACGCCATCACGCATAACGCATCACGCATATCGCATAACGCATACCGCATAACGCATAACGCATAACGCATACCGCATACCGCAAAACGCATAACGCATAACGCACAACGCACAACGCACAACGCACAACGCATAACGCATAACGCATATCGCATAACGCATAACGCATAACGCATAACGCATAACGCATAACGCATAAGCATAACGCATAACGCATAACGCATAACGCATAACGCATAACGCATAACGCATAACGCATAACGCATAACGCATAACGCATAACGCATAACGCATAACGCATAACGCATAACGCATAACGCATAACGCATACGCATAACGCATAACGCATACGCACAACGCATAACGCATAACGCATAACGCACAACGCATAACGCATAACGCATAACGCATAACGCATAACGCATACGCATAACGCATAACGCATAACGCATAACGCATAACGCATAACGCATAACGCATAACGCATAACGCATAACGCATAACGCATAACGCATACGCATAACGCATAACGCATAACGCATAACGCATAACGCATAACGCAAACGCATACCATACGCATAACGCATAACGCATAACGCATAACGCATAACGCATAACGCATAACGCATAACGCATAACGCATAACGCATACGCATAAACGCATAACGCATAACGCATAACGCATAACGCATAACGCATAACGCATAACGCATAACGCATAACGCATAACGCATAACGCATAACGCATAACGCATAACGCATAAACGCATAACGCATAACGCATAACGCATAACGCATAACGCATAACGCATAACGCATAACTCATAACGCATAACGCAT
>NW_027471338.1:0-26552 GCF_051020765.1 Lasioglossum baleicum
TTTAGCAACACGTTCTGCACAGAATTTCTGATTATTCTAGTTATAAATTTTTGTCATAGACAGCAATTAATACGAAGTTAAGGAATTGTAGTATCCATTGATACGAGACATACCTAACCTCAAAGTTAGAATCTAAGTAAATCTAGAATCAGGAATCTTTAACAACATGCTCATCACAGAATTACCGGTTATTGTAGATATAAATTTTTACATTGTCAGAAACTAATACGAAGTTAAGGAATAATTGCATCCAATGATACGAGGCATACCAAACCTCAAAGTAAGAATCCAAATATAACTACAATCAGAAATATTTAACATGTTCCTCACAGAATTTCCGATTATTCTAGATATAAATTTTTATCATCGTCAGAAATTAATACGAAGTTAACGAATTGTAGTATCCATTGATACGAGACATACCTAACCTCAAAGTTAGAAACTAAATAAAACTAGAATCAGAAATCTTCAACTACATGTTCACCACGCAATTTCCGATTGTTCTAGGTATAAATTTTTGTCAAAGTCCGAAATTAATTCGATATTATGGAATTATAGCGTGCAACGATACGAGACATACCTAACCTCAATGAGAGAATCTAAATCAATCTAGAATCAGAAATATTTAACAACACGTTTTTCCCAGAATTATCGATTATTCTTGTTATAAATTTTTGTTATAGTCAGACATTAATACGAGGATAAGGAATTATAGAATCCAATGATACGAGGCATGCCTAATCTCAAACTATGAATCTAAATAAAACTAGAATCAGAAATATTTAGCAACATGCTCTTCACAGAATTTTCGATTATTTTGGTTATAAATGTTAATCATCGTCAGAAATTAATACGAAGCTATGGAATTATAGTATCCAATGATAGGAGGCATACCTAACCTCAAAGTAAGAATCTAAATAAAACAGTATCAGAAATATTTAATAACATGGTTTTCGCAGAATTTCCGATAATTCCAGATATGAATTTTTATCATCGTCAGTAATTAATAAGAAGTTAAGGAATAATAGCATCCAGTGATACGAGGCATACCTAACTTCAAAGTAAGAATCAAAATAAATCTAGAATCAGAAATATTAAACATCATGTTCATCACAGAATTTCCTATTATTATATGTATAAATTTTAATCATCGTAAGAATTTAGTCGAAGTTAAGGAACTATAGCATCCAATGATACGAGACATACCTGACCTCAAAGTGTTAATCTAGGTAAATCTAGAATCAGGGATCCTTAACAACATGCTCATCACTGAATATACGGTTATTCTATATATAAATTTTTATCATCGTCACAAATCAATACGAAGTAAAGGTATTACAGCATCCAGTGATACGATACATACCTAACCTGAAAGTAAGAATCTAAATAAAATTTGAATCAGAAATATTTAGCAACATGTTCTTCAGAGAATTTCCGTTTATTCTAGTAATAAATCATTATTATCGTCACAAATTAATACGAAGATAAGAAATTATAGCATCCAATGACACGAGACATACCTAACCTCAAGGTATTAATGTAAATAAAACTAGAATCAGAAATATTTAACAACATGTTCTTCACAGAATTTCCGATTATTCTAGATATAAATTTTTGTTATAGACAGAAATTAATACGAAGGTAAGAAATTATAGTATCCAATGATACGAGGCATACCTAACCTCAAAGTAAGAATCTAAATAAAACAGAATCAGAAATATTTAACAACATGTTCTTCGCAGAATTTCCTATTATTCTATATGTACATTTGTATCATCGTCACAACTTAATTCGAAGTTAAGGAATAATAGCATTCAAGGATACAAGGCATTCTTATCCTCACAGTAAGAATCTAAATGAAACTTGAATCAGACATATTTAATAACATGTTGCACTCAGAATTTCTGATTATTCTAGTTATACATTTTTATCATCGTCACAATTTAATACGATGTTAAGGAATTATAGTATCCAGTGATACGAGATATAGCTAACCTCAAAGCAAGAGTCTAAATAAATCAAGAATCATGAATATATAACAACATGTTCTTCACAGAATTTCTGCATATTCTAGATATAAATTTGTTTCATAGACAGAAATTAATACGAAGTTAAGGAATGGTAGTATCCAATGATACGAGGCATATCTAACCTCAAAGTAAGAATCTAAATAAATCTAGAAACAGAAATATTTATAAACATGTTCATTACTCAATTTACGGCTATTCTAGATATAAATTTTTATCATCGTCAGTAATTAATACGATGTTAAGGAATTATAACATCCACTGGTACGAGGAATACTTAACCATAAAGTAGGAAACTAAATAAATCTGGAATCAGGAATATTTGACAACATGTTCTTCACAGAATTTCTGATTAATCTAATTGTGCCTTTTCGTCCCAGACAAAAATTAGTACGAAGTTAAGGAATTATAGTATCCAGTAATACGAGATATACCTAAGATCAAAGTAAGAGTCTAAATGAATCTAGCATCTGAAACATTTAACAACATTTTCATCACAGAATTTCCGATTGTTCTAGATATAAATATTATTATCGTCAGAAATTAATACGAAGGTAAGAAATTGTAGCATCCAATGATACGTGACAAACCTAACCGCAAGGTATGAATTTAATTAAATACAGAATCAGGAATATTTAACATTTTCATCACAGAATTTCTGATTATTCTAGTTAAAAATTTGTTTCATAGACAGTTATTAATACGAAGTTAAGGAATTATACTTTCTACTGATACGAGGTTCAGCTAACCACAAAATATGAATCTAAATAAAACTAGAATCAGAAATATTTAGAAACATGTTTTTCACTGAATTTCCGATTATTCTAGACATAAATTTTTACATTGTCAGAAATTAATACGAAGTTAAGGAACAATTGCATCCAATGATACGAGACGTACCAAACCTCAAAGTAAGTGTCTAAATATAACTACAATCAGAAATATTTAACAGCACGTTCTTCGCAGAATTTCCGATTACTCTAGATA
Source organism: Lasioglossum baleicum (assembly GCF_051020765.1). Taxonomy (NCBI): domain Eukaryota; kingdom Metazoa; phylum Arthropoda; class Insecta; order Hymenoptera; family Halictidae; genus Lasioglossum; species Lasioglossum baleicum. The sequence goes on from NW_027471338.1 coordinate 3,015, forward strand.
TAACTTTTTATTATCGACACAAATTAATACGAAGATATGAAATTATAGCATCGAATGATACAAGAAATACCAGACCTCAAAGTATTAATCAAAACAAAACAAGAATCAGAAATATTTAGCAACATGTTCGACACAGAATTTCCGATTATTCTAGATATAAATTCTTGTCATAGACAGAAATTAATACGACGTTAAGTAATTATATCATCCAATGATACGAGACGCACCTAACCTCAAATTAAGAATCTAAATATAACGGGAATCAGAAATATTTAACAACATCTTCTCTACAGAATTTCCGATTATTGTATTTATAAATCTTGGTCACAGACAGAAATTAATACGAAGTTAAGGAATTATGGCATCCAATTATATGAGGCATGCATAATCTCAAAGTAGGATTCTAAATAATACTAGAATCAGAAATATTTAACAACATGATCTTCACCGAATTCCGGTTGTTCTCGATATAAATTTTTACATTGTCAGAAATTAATACGAAGTTAAGGAATAATTGCATCCAATGATACGAGGCATACCAAACCTCAAAGTAAGAATCTAAATATAACTATAATCAGAAATATTTAACAACATGTTCTTCACAGAATTTCCGATTATTCTAGATATAAGTTTGTTTCATAGACAGAAATTAATACGAAGTTAAGGAATTATAGTATCCACTGAAACGAGATATATCTAACTTCAAAGTATGAATCTAAATCAATCTATAATCTGGAATATTTAGCAATATTGTCCTCACAGAATTCCAGATTATTCTAGTTATATCTTTTTGTCGTAGACAGATATTACTACGAAGTTAAGGAATTATAGTACCTAATGATACGAGACATACATAACGTCAAAGAAAGAATCTAAATAAATCTAGAATAAGAAATATTTAACAACATGTGCATCACAGAATTTCCGATTATTCTATATATGTATTTTTATTATCGTCGCAACTTAATTCGAAGTTAAGGAATAATAGCATCCAATGATACGAGACATACCTAACCTCAAAGTATGAATATAAATCAATCTATAATCAGGAATATTTAGCAATATTGTCCTCACAGAATTCCTGATTATTCTAGTTATATCTTTTTGTCACAGACAAATAATACTACGAAGTTAAGGAATTATAGTATCCAATGATACGAGATATACCTAACCTCAAAGTATGAATGTATATAATTCTAGAATCAGGGATATTCAGCAACAAGGTCCTCAGAGAATTCCTGATTATTCTAGTTATAAATTTTTGTCATAGGCAGAAATAAGTACGTAGTTAAGGAATTATAGTACCCAATGATACGAGACATACCTAACCTCAATGAAGGAATATAAATAAATCTATAATCAGGAATATTTAAAATCATGTTCCCCCCCCCCCGAATTTCTGATTATTCTAGACATAAATTTGATTCATGCACAGAAATTAATGCGAAGTTAAGGCATTATAGTATCCAATGATACGAGACATACCGAACATCAAAGTGAGAATCTAAATAAATCTAGAATCAGAAATATTTAAAAACATGTTCATCACACAATTTACGATTATTCTAGAAATAAATTTTTATCATTGACAGCAATGAATGTGACGTTATGGAATAATAGCATCCAATGATACGAGATATATTTAACCTCAAAGTATGAATCTAAATAAATCTAGAATCAGGAATATTTAACAACATGTTCCACACAGAATTTATGACTATTCTAGATATAAATTTTTATCATCGTCAGAAATTAATACGAAGTTAACGAATTGTAGTATCCATTGATACGAGACATACCTAACCTCAAAGTTAGAAACTAAATAAAACTAGAATCAGAAATCTTCAACTACATGTTCACCACGCAATTTCCGATTGTTCTAGGTATAAATTTTTGTCAAAGTCCGAAATTAATTCGATATTATGGAATTATAGCGTGCAACGATACGAGACATACCTAACCTCAATGAGAGAATCTAAATCAATCTAGAATCAGAAATATTTAACAACACGTTTTTCCCAGAATTATCGATTATTCTTGTTATAAATTTTTGTTATAGTCAGACATTAATACGAGGATAAGGAATTATAGAATCCAATGATACGAGGCATGCCTAATCTCAAACTATGAATCTAAATAAAACTAGAATCAGAAATATTTAGCAACATGCTCTTCACAGAATTTTCGATTATTTTGGTTATAAATGTTAATCATCGTCAGAAATTAATACGAAGCTATGGAATTATAGTATCCAATGATAGGAGGCATACCTAACCTCAAAGTAAGAATCTAAATAAAACAGTATCAGAAATATTTAATAACATGGTTTTCGCAGAATTTCCGATAATTCCAGATATGAATTTTTATCATCGTCAGTAATTAATAAGAAGTTAAGGAATAATAGCATCCAGTGATACGAGGCATACCTAACTTCAAAGTAAGAATCAAAATAAATCTAGAATCAGAAATATTAAACATCATGTTCATCACAGAATTTCCTATTATTATATGTATAAATTTTAATCATCGTAAGAATTTAGTCGAAGTTAAGGAACTATAGCATCCAATGATACGAGACATACCTGACCTCAAAGTGTTAATCTAGGTAAATCTAGAATCAGGGATCCTAACAACATGCTCATCACTGAATATACGGTTATTCTATATATAAATTTTTATCATCGTCACAAATCAATACGAAGTAAAGGTATTACAGCATCCAGTGATACGATACATACCTAACCTGAAAGTAAGAATCTAAATAAAATTTGAATCAGAAATATTTAGCAACATGTTCTTCAGAAAATTTCCGTTTATTCTAGTAATAAATCATTATTATCGTCACAAATTAATACGAAGATAAGAAATTATAGCATCCAATGACACGAGACATACCTAACCTCAAGGTATTAATGTAAATAAAACTAGAATCAGAAATATTTAACAACATGTTCTTCACAGAATTTCCGATTATTCTGGATATAAATTTTTGTTATAGACAGAAATTAATACGAAGGTAAGAAATTATAGTATCCAATGATACGAGGCATACCTAACCTCAAAGTAAGAATCTAAATAAAACAGAATCAGAAATATTTAACAACATGTTCTTCGCAGAATTTCCGATAATTCCAGATATAAATTTTTATCATCGTCAGTAATTAATAAGAAGTTAAGGAATAATAGCATCCAGTGATACGAGGCATACCTAACCTCAAAGTAAGAATCTCAATAAAACAGAATCAGAAATATTTAACAACATGGTCTTCGCAGAATTTCCAGTAATTCCAGATTTAAATTTTTATCATCTTCAGTAATTAATAAGAAGTTAAGGAATAATAGCATCCAGTGATACGAGGCATACCTAACTTCAAAGTAAGAATCTAAATAAATCCAGAATCAGAAATATTTAACAACATGTTCATCACAGAATTTCCTATTATTATATGTATAAATTTTAATCATCGTCAGAATTTAGTCGAAGTTAAGGAACAATAGCATTCAATGATACGAGACATTCCTAACCTCGAAGTAAGAATGAAAATAAATCTAGAGTCAGAAATATTAGATAACATGTTCATTACAGAATTTCCGATTACTCTAGATATAAATTTGTATCACCGTCGGAAATTAATTCGAAGTTAAGGAATAACAGCATCCAATGATACGAGGCATACCTAACCTCAAAATAAGAATCTAAATTAAACTAGAATCAGAAATATTTAACAACATGTTCTTCACAGAATTTCTGAATAATCTAGTTACAAATTTTTGCCATAGACAGAAATTGATACGATGCTAAGGAATTATAGTATCCAATGATAAGAGGCATTCTTAACCTCCAAGTAAGAATCTAAATAAAACTAGAATCAGGGATATTTAACAACATGTTCTGCACAGAATATCCGATTATTCTAATAATAAATTTTGACTATCGCCACAAATTAATACGAAGTTACGAAATTATAGCATCCAATGATACGAGACATACCTAACCTCAAAGTATGAATCTAAATGAAACTAGAATCAGAAATATTCAACAACATGTTCTTCACCGAGTTTTCGATTATTCTATATATAAATCTTTATCATCGTCACAAACTAATACGAAGTTAAGGAGTTATAGCATCCAATGATATGAGGCATACCTAACTTCAAAGTGTGAATCTAAATAAATCTAGAATCAGGAATATTTAACAACACGTTCTTCACAGATTTCCGGATTATTCTAGATATAAATTTGTTTCATAGACAGAAATTGATACGAAGTTAAGGAATTATAGTATCTACTAATACGAGATATAGCTAACATCAAAGTATGAATCTAAATAAATCTAGAATCACGAATATTTAACAACATGTTGCACATAGACTTTCCAATTATTATAGATATAACTTTTTGTCATAGTCAGAAATTAATACGAAGTTAAGGAGTTATAGTATCTACTCATACGAGATATTGCTAACCTCAAAGTATGAGTCTAAATAAATCTAGAATCACGAATATTTAACAACATGTTGCACACTGACTTTCCAATTATTCTAGATATAACTTTTTGTCATAGTCAGAAATTAATACGAAGTTAAGGAATTATAGTATCCAATGATACGAGGCAATCTTAACCTCAAAGTAAGAATGTAAATAACTCTAGGATCAGGAATATTTAACAACATGTTCCACACAGAATTTCGGATTATTCTAGATATAAATATGTTTCATAGACAGAAATTAATACGATGTTAAGGAAATATAGTATCCAATGACAGGAGACATACCTAACCTCAATGCAAGAATCAAAATAAAAATAGGATCAGAAATATTTAAAGACATGTTCATCACACAATTACCGGTTATTCTAGATATAAATTTTTATCCCCGTCACAAGTTAATACGAAGTTAAGGAATTATAGTATTCAATGATACGAGACACACCTATCCTCAAAGTAAGAATCTAAATAAATCTAAAATGAGAATTATTGAATAACATTTCCATCACAGAATTTCCGATTATTCTGTATATAAATATTTATCATAGTCAGAAGATAATACGAAGTTAAGGAAACATGGTATCCAATGATACGGGCCATACCTAAACTCAAAGTAAGAATCTAAATAAGAATAGAATCAGAAATATTTAACAACATGTTCATCACACAATTACCGATTATTCTAGATATATGTTTTTATCGTCGTCAGAAATTGATACGAAGTTAAGGAATTATAGCATCCTATGATACGAGACGCACCTAACCTCAAAACGCGAATCTAAATAAATCTAGAATCAGGGATGTTTAGCAACATTGACCTCACATAATTCCTGATTATTCTAGTTATATATTTTTGTCATTTTCAGAAATAAATACCGAGATAAGAAATTATTGCATCCAATGGTCCGACATACATAACCTCAAAGGATGAATTTAAATAAATCTAGAATCAGGAATATTTAGCAACATGGTCCTCACAGAATTCCTGATTATTCTAGTTATAAATTTTTGAGAACGACTGAAATTAATACAAATTAAGGATTTATAGTTTTCATTGGTACGAGACATACCTAACCTCAATGAAGGAATATAAATAAATCTTGAATCAGGAATATTTAACATCATGTTCATCACACAATTTACGATTATTCTAGTTATAAATATTTATCATTGTTAGAAGTTAATACGAAGTTAAGGAATTACAGCATCCAATGATACGAGTCATACCTAACGTCAAAGTTTGAATCTAGATAAATCTAGAATCAGGAATAATTAGCAACATGTTCCTCACAGAATTCCTGATTATTCTAGTTATAAATTTTTGTCATAGACAGAAACTAATACGTAGTTAAGGAATTTATTAGTATCCAATGATAGGAGACATACCTAACCTCAAAGCAAGAATCTAAATAAATCTAGAATCAGGAATTTTTAACAACATGTTCTACACATAGTTTCCAATTATTATACTCATAAATTTTTGTCATAGACGGAAAATATAAAAAGATAAGGAATTATAGTAATCAATGTCAGGAGACATACCTAACCTCAAAGCAAGAATCTAAATAAATCTAGAATCAGAAATATTTAATAACGTGTCCATCACAGAATTTCCGATTATTCTATATATAAACATTTATCATCGTCACAAATTAATACGATGTTAAGGAATTATAGCAGCCAATGATACGAGGCATTCTAAACCTCAAAGTATGATTCTAAATAAATCTAGAATCAGGAATATTTAACATGTTCGGCACAGAATTTCTGACTAATCTAGTAATAACTTTTTGTCACAGACAGAAATCAGTACGAAGTAAAGGAATTATAGTATCCAATGATACGAGATATAGCTAACATCAAAGTAGGAATCTGAATAAATCTAGAATGAGAAATATTTAATAACATGTCCATCACAGATTTTCGGATTATTCCATATATAAACATTTATAATCGTCACAAATTAATACGAATGAAGGAAAAATAGTATCCACTGATACGAGATATTGCTAACCTCAAAGTATGAATCTAAATAAACCTAGAATCACGAATATTTAACAACATGTTGCACACAGACTTTCCAATTATTCTAGATATAACTTTTTGTCGTAGTCAGAAATTAATACGAAGTTAAGGAATTATAGTATCCAATGATACGAGACATACCTAACCTCAAAGGAAGAATCTAAATAAATCTAGAATCACAAATATTTAAAAACATTTTCTTCAAAAAATTTACCATTATTGTAGTTACAAATTTTTATCATAGTCAGAAATTAATACGAAGTTAAGTACTAATAGCATTCAACGATACGAAGAATACTTAACCTCAAACTAAGAATCTAAATGATACAAGCATCAGAAATATTCACGACATGTTCTTCGCAGAATTTCCGATTATTCTGGTTATAACTTTTTGCCATAAACAGAAATTAATACGAAGTTAATGAATTATAGTATCCAGTGATACGAGACATAGTTAACCTCAAAGTATGAATCTAAATAAATCTAGGATCAGGAATATTTAATGACATGTAGTTCACAGAATTTCCGATTATTCTAGATATAAATTTTTATCATGGTCGGAAATTAATACGAATTAAGGAAAAATAGCATCCAATGACAGGAGACATACCTAACCTCAAAGCAAGAATCTAAATAAATCTTGAATCAGAAATATTTAACAACGTGTCCATCACAGAATTTCCGATTATTCTATGTATAAACATTTATCATCGTCACAAAAAAATACGATGATAAGGAATTATAGCATCCAATGATACGAGGCATACTTAACCTCAAAGTATGATTCTAAATAAATCTCGAATCAGGAATATTTGACAACATGTTCAGCACAGAATTTCTGACTAATCTAGTAATACCTTTTTGTCACAGACAGAAATCAGTACGAAGTTAAGGAAATGTAGTATCCAATGACCGGAGACATACCTAACCTCAAAGCAAGAATCTAAATCAATCTAGAATCAGAAATATTTAATAACGTGTCCAGCACAGAATTTCCGATTATTCTATATATAAACATTTATCATCGTCACAAATTAATACGAAGTTAAGGAATTATAGTATCCAATGATACGAGACATAGCTAACCTCAAAGTAGGAATCTGAATAAATATGGTATGAGAAATATTTAATAACTTGTCCATCACAGAATTTCCGATTATACAATATATAAACATTTATCATCGTCACAAATTAATACGATGTTAAGGAATTATAGTTTCCAATGATACGAGACATACCTAACCACGAAGTATGATTCTAAGTAAATCTAGAATCAGGAATATTTAAAAACATGTACTTCACAGAATTTCTGACTAATCTAGTAATAACTATTTGTCACAGACAGAAATTAGTTTGAAGTTAAGGAATTATAGTGTCCAATGATACGAGTCATACATAACCTCAAAAGTATAAATCTAAATAAATCTATAATCAGGAATATTTAACAGCATGTTCCTCACACAATTTCTGGTTATTCAAGTTATAATTCTTTGTCATAGACAGAAATTAATACGAAGTTAAGGAATTATAGTATCCAATGATACGAGACATATCTAACCTCAGAGTATGAATCTAAATAAATCTGGAAACAGGAATATTTAGCAACATGGTCCTCACAGGATTCCTGATTGTTCTAGCTATAAATTTTTGACATAGACAGAAATTAATACGAAGTCAAGGAATTAGAGTATCCAATGATACGAGACATACATAACCTCGAAGTGTGAATATAAATAAACCTATAATCAGAAATATTTAACAACATGTTCATCACACAATTACCGATTATTCTATATGTAATTTTTATCATCGTCACAAATTAATACGAAGTTAAGGAATTGTAGTATCCAATGATACGAGGCATACCTAACCACAAAGTATGAATCTAAATAAAAATAGGATAAGAAATACTTAACTCCATGTTCATTCACAGAATTTCCGATTACTCTAGTAATAAATTTTTATCATCGTCAGAAATTAATACGAAGTTAAGGAATAATCGCCTCCAATGATACGAAGCATTCTTAACCTCAAAGCAAGAATCTGAATATGTCTAGAATCAGGAATATTCAACTACATGTTCTTCACAGAATTCCCGATTACTCTAGATATAAATTTTTGTCATTGACACAAATTAATACGATGTTAAGGAATTATAGTATCCAGTGATACGAGACATACCTAACCTCAAAGGAAGAATCTATATATGTATGGAATCAGGAATATTTAACAATACGTTCTTCACAGAATTCCCATTTATTCTAAATATAAATTTTTATCATCGTCAGAAATTGGTACGAAGTTAAGGCATTACAGCGTCCAATGATACGAGGCACACCTAACCTCAAAGTATGAATCTAAATAAAACTAGAATCAGAAATGCTTAACAACATGTTGTTCACAGAATTCCCAATTATTCATGTTATTATATTTTATCATCGACATAATTAAATACGAAGATAAGGCATTACAACGTACAATTGAGCGAGGCATACCAAACCTCAAAGTATGAATCCAAATAAAACTAGAATCTGAAATGATTAACAACATGTTGTTCACAGAATTTCCAATTATTCAAGTTGTTATATTTTATCATCATCAGAAATAAATACGATGTTAAGGAATAATAGTATCCTAGCGAGGCCTACCTAACCTAAATGTAAGAATCTAGATAAAACTAGAATCAGAAATATTTAACAACATATTCCTCACAGAATTCCTGATTATTCTAGAGATTAATTTTTATCGTCGTCACTAAATTAATACGAAGCTAAGTTAATAGCACCCAATGATACGCGGCATTTTTACCCTCAAAGTAAGAATATGAATAAAACTTGTATCAGAAATATTTAACAACATGTTCATCACAGAATTTCCGATTATTCTAGAGATAAATTTTTGCCTCAGACAGAAATTAATACGACGTTAAGTAATTATAGCATCCAATGATACGAGAAGTACCTAACCTGAAATTAAGGATCTAAATATAACGGGAATCAGAAATATATAATAACAATTTCATAACAGAATTTCCGATTATTCTAGATATAAATTTTTATCACCGTCAGAAATTAACACGAGGTTAAGGAAAAATAGCATCCAATGATACGAGGCAGAACTAACCTCAATGTATGAATCCAAATAAATCTAGAATCAGGAATATTAGCAACATGGTCCTCACAAAATTCATGATTATTCTAGTTGTAAATTTCTGTCATACAGAGAAGTTAATACGAAGTTAAGCAATTATAGTATCAAATGATACGAGACATACCTATCCTCAATGTAAGAATCAAAATAAATCTAGAATCAGAAATATTTAAAAACATGTTCATCACACAATTTCCGATTATTCTAGAGATAAATTTTTATCATGGTCAGAAATTAATACGAATTAAGGAAAAATAGAATCCAAAGATACGACGCATACTTAACCTCAAAGTATGATTCTAAATAAAAATAGAATCAGAAATATTTAACAACATGTTCTTCACAGAATTTCTGATTAATCTAGTCGTGCCTTTTCGTCACTGACAAAAATTAGTACGAAGTTAAGGAATTATATTATCCAGTGATACGAGATATAGCTAACCTCAAAGCAAGAATCTAAATAAATCTAGTATCAGGAATATTTAACAACATTGTCCTCACGGAATTCCTGATTATCTAGATATAAATTTTTATCCTCGTCAGTAATTAATGTGACGTTATGGAATGATAGCATCCAAAGATACGACGCATACTTAACCTCAAAGTATGATTCTAAATAAAACTAGAATCAGGAATATTTAACAACATGTTCTTCACAGAATTTCTGATTAATCTAGTCGTGCTTTTTCGTCCCTGACAAAAATTAGTACGAAGTTAAGGAATTATAGTATCCAGTGATACGAGACATACCTAACCTCCAAGTTAGAATCTAAATAAAACTGGGATCAGGAATATTTAACAACATCTTCTGCACAGAGCTTCCGATTATTCTATATATAATTATCTACCAACGTCAGAAATTAATACGATGGTAAGGAATTATAGCATCCAATGATACGAGACATACGTAACCTCAAAGTAAGAATCTAAATAAATCTAGAATCAGAAATATTTAAAAAACATGTTCATCAAACAATGTCCGATTATTCTAGAGATAAATTTTTATCATGGTCAGAAATTAATACGAATTAAGGAAAAATAGCATCCAAAGATACGAGGCATACTTAACCTCAAAGTATGATTCTAAATAAATCTAGAATCAGGAATATTTAACAGCATGTTCCACACGGAATTTCTGATTATTCTAGATATAAATTTGTTTCATAGACAGAAATTAATACGAAGTTAAGGAATTATAGTATCCAATGATACGAGATATAGCTAACTTTAAAGTAGGAATCTGAATAAATCTGGAACCAGGAATATTTAACAACATGCTCTTCACAGAATTTCTGATTATACTAGTCATAAATTTTTGTCATCGTCAGAAATTAATACGAAATAGAGGAATTATAGTATCCAACGATACGAGATTCAGCTAACCTCAAAGTAGGAATCTGAATAAATCGAGTATAAGGGGTATTTAACAACATGTTCCACTCCGAATTTCTGTTTATTCTAGATACAAATTTGTTTCATAGACAGAAATTAATACGAAGATAAGGAATTAAAGTATCCAATTATACGAGACATACCTAACCTCGAAGTAAGAATCTAAATAAACATAGAATGCGAAATTTTTAATAAAATGTCCATCACAGAATTTCCGATTATTTTAGTTATAAATTTTTATGATCGTCAGAAATTAATACGAAGTGAAGGAATTATAGCATCCAATGATACGAGACATACCTAACCTCAAAGTATGAATATAAATAAATCTCGAATCAGAAATATTTAAGAACTAGTTATTAAAAGAATTTCCGATTATACGATATATAAATTTTTGTCATAGACAGAAATTAATACGAAGTTAAGGAATTAGAGTATCCAATCATAGGAGACATACCTAACCTCAAAGAAAGAATCTAAATAAATCTAGAATCAGGAATTTTTAACAACATGTCCTTCACAGAATTTCTGATTATTCTGGTTATAAATTTTTGTCATAGTCAGAAATTAATACGAAGTTAAGGAATTATAGCCTCCAATGATAGGAAACATACCTAACCTCAAAGCAGGAATCTAAATAAGTCTAGAATCAGAAATATTTAATAACATGTCCATCACAGAATTTCTGATCATTCTGGTTATAAATTTTTGTCATAGACAGAAATTAATACGAAGATAAGGAATTATGGTATCCAATGATACGAGGCATACCTAACCTCAAAGTATGAATCTAAATAAAACTAGAATCAGAAATATTTAACAATATGTTCACCACAGAATTTCTAATTATTCTAGTAATATATTTTTGTCATCGTCACAAATTCATACGAAGTTAAAGAATAATAGCATCCAATGATACGAGGCATACCTATCCTCAAAGTAAGAATCTAAATAAAACTTGAATGAGAAAAATTTAACAACATGTTCTACACAGAATTTCCGATTATTCTATATATAAATATTTATCATCGTCACAAATTAATACGAAGTGAAGGAATTATAGCATCCAATGATACGAGACATACCTAACCTCAAAGAATGAATATAAATAAATCTCGAATCAGAAATATTTAAGAACTTGTTATTAAAAGAATTTCCGATTATACGATATATAAATTTTAATCATAGTCACAAATTAATACGAAGTTAAGGAATAATAGCATCCAATGATACGAGACATACCTAACCTCAAAGTGTGAATCTAAATAAATCTAGAATCAGAAATATTTAAAAACATGTTCATCACACAATTTCCGATTATTCTAGAGATAAATTTTTATCATGGTCAGAAATTAATACGAATTAAGGAAAAATAGCATCCAAAGATACGAGGCAAACTTAACCTCAAAGTATGATTCTAAATAAATAAAAAATCAGAAATATTTAAAAACATGTTCATCACACAATTTCCGATTATTCTAGAGACAAATTTTTAGCATGGTCAGAAATTAATACGAATTAAGGAAAAATAGCGTCCAAAGATACGAGGCATACTTATCCTCAAAGTATGATTCTAAATAAATCTAGAATCAGGAATATTTAACAACATGTTCTTCACAGAATTTCTGATTAATCTAGTCGTGCCTTTTCATCACTGACAAAAATTAGTACGAAGTTAAGGAATTATAGTATCCAGTGATACGAGATATAGCTAACCTCAAAGCAAGAATCTAAATAAATCTAGTATCAGGAATATTTAACAACATTGTCATCACAGAATTCCTGATTATTCTAGATATAAATTTTTATCCTCGTCAGTAATTAATGTGACGTTATGGAATAATAGCATCCAAAGATACGACGCATACTTAACCTCAAAGTATGATTCTAAATAAATCAAGAATCAGGAATATTTAACAACATGTTCTTCACAGAATTTCTGATTAATCTAGTCGTGCCTTTTCGTCCCTGACAGAAATTAGTACGAAGTTAAGGATTTACAGTATCCAGTGATACGAGATATAGCTAACCACAAAGCAAGAATCTAAATAAATCTAGTATCAGGAATATTTAACGACATGGTCCTCACAGAATTCCTGATTATTCTAGATATAAATTTTTATCGTCGTCACTAAATTAATACGAAGTTAAATTAATAGCACCCAATGATACGCGGCATTCTTACCCTCAAAGTAAGAATATGAATAAAACTTGAATCAGAAATATTTAACAACATGTTCATCACAGAATTTCCGATTATTCTAGAGATAAATCTTTGCCTCAGACAGAAATTAATACGACGTTAAGTAATTATAGCATCCAATGTTACGAGACGTACCTAATCTCAAATTAAGAATCTAAATATAACTGGAATCAGAAATATATAATAACAATTTCATAACAGAATTTCCGATTATTCTAGATATAAATTTTTATCACCGTCAGAAATTAACACGAAGTTAAGGAAAAATAGCATCCAATGATACGAGGCAGAACTAACCTCAATGTATGAATCCAAATAAATCTAGAATCAGGAATATTTAGCAACATGGTCCTCACAAAATTCATGATTATTCTAGTTGTAAATTTCTGTCATACAGAGAAGTTAATACGAAGTTAAGCAATTATAGTATCAAATGATACGAGACATACCTACCCTCAAAGTAAGAATCAAAATAAATCTAGAATCAGAAATATTTAAAAACATGTTCATCACACAATTTCCGATTATTCTAGAAATAAATTTTTAACATGCTCAGAAATTAATACGAATTAAGGAAAAATAGCATCCAAAGATACGACGCATACTTAACCTCAAAGTATGATTCTAAATAAAACTAGAATCAGAAATATTTAACAACATGTTCTTCACAGAATTTCTGATTAATCTAGTCGTGCCTTTTCGTCACTGACAAAAATTAGTACGAAGTTAAGGAATTATAGTACCCAGTGATACGAGATATAGCTAACCTCAAAGCAAGAATCTAAATAAATCTAGTATCAGGAATATTTAACAACATGGTCCTCACAGAATTCCTGATTATTCTAGATATAAATTTTTATCCTCGTCAGTAATTAATGTGACGTTATGGAATAATAGCATCCAATGATACGAGACATAGTTAACCTCAAAGTATGAACCTAAATAGATATAGAATCAGGAATATTTAACAACATGTTCCACACAGAATTTCTGATTATTCTAGATATAAATTTGTTTCATAGACAGAAATTAATACGAAGTTACGGAATTACAGTATCCAATTATACGATACATACCTAACCTCAAAGTAAGAATCTAATTAAAACTAGAATCAGACATATTTAACAACATGTTCATCAAAGAATTTCAGATTATTCTACTTATAAATCTTTGTCACCGTCAGATATTAATACGAAGTTAAGTATTTGTAGTATCCAGTGATACGAGACATACCTAACATCAAAGTGTGAATCTAAATAAATCTAGAATTAGGAATTTTTAACAACATGTCCGTCACAGAATTTCTGATTATTCTGGTTATAAATTTTTGTCATAGTCAGAAATTAATACGAAGTTAAGGAATTATAGCCTCCAATGATAGGAGGAATATATAACCTCAAAGTTAGAATCTATATAAAACTATAATCAGAAGTGTTTAACAACATGTTCATCACAAAATTTCCGATTATTCTGGACGGAAATTTTTATCATGGTCAGAAATTAGTACGAAGTTAAGGAATTAAAGCATCCAATGATACGAGACATACCTAACCTAAAAGGAAGAATCTAAATATATTTTGATTCTGAGGTATTTTACATGTTCTTCAAAGAATTCCCATTTATTCTAGATATAAATTTTAATCACCGTCAGAAATTAATTCGAAATTAAGGCATTACAACGTCCAATGATACGAGGCATACCTAACCTCAATGTAAGAAACTAAATAAATCCAGAATGAGTAATAATTAACAACATGTTCTTCACAGAATTTCCGATTATTCTAGAGATAAATTTTTATCATGGTCAGAAATTAATACGAATTAAGGAAAAATTGCATCCAAAGATACGAGGCATACTTAACCTCAAAGTATGATTCTAAATAAATCTAGAATCAGGAATATTTAACAACATGTTCCACACAGAATTTCTGATTATTCTAGATATAAATTTGTTTCATAGACAGAAATTAATACGAAGTTAAGGAATTAAAGTATCCAATTATACGAGACATACCTAACCTCGAAGTAAGAATCTAAATAAACCTAGAATGCGAAATTTTTAATAAAATGTCCATCACAGAATTTCCGATTATTTTAGTTATAAATTTTTATGATCGTCAGAAATTAATACGAAGTTATGGAATTATAGTATCGAATGGAGCGAGACATACCTAACCTCAAAGCTAGAATCTAAATGAATCTAGAATCAGAAATATTTAAGAACATGTTCATCACTGAATTTCCGTTTATTCTAGATATAAGTTTTTATCATCGTCACAAATTAATACGAAGATAAGGAATAATAGCGTCCAGTGATACGAGGCATACCTAACCTCAAAGTAAGAATCCAAATAATACTCGTATCGGAAATATTAAACAACATGTTCATCACTGAATTTCTGATTGTTCTAGTTACAAATGTTAATCATCGTCAGAAATTAATACGAAGATAAGAAATTATAGCATCCAATGGTACGAGACATACCTAACCTCAAAGTAAGAATCTAAATAAATATGGAACCAGAAATATTTATCAACATGTTTTTCACAGAATTTCCGATTATTCTAGATATAATTTTATATCATCGTCACAAATTAATTCGAAGTTAAGGAATAATAGAATCCAATGATACGTGGCATGCTTAACCTCAAAGGAAGAACCTAAATAAATCTAGAATCAGAAATATTAAACAACATGTTCATCACAGAATTTCCGATTGTTCTATTTATAAATGTTAATCATCGTCAGAATTTAATACGAAGATAAGGAATTATAGTATCGAATGGTACGAGACATACCTAACCTCAAGGCTAGAATCTAAATGAATGTAGAATAAAGAATATTTAACAACATGTTCTGCACAGAATTCCTGTTTAATCTAGTTAAAAATTTTTGTCATAGACAGAAGTTACTACGAAGTTAAGGAATTATAGTATCCAGTGGTTCGAGACATATCTGACCTCAAAGCTAGAATCTAAATAAATCTAGAATCAGAAATCTTTAACAACATGTTCACCACAAAATTTCCGATTATTCTAGATATAAATTTGTATCATCGTCAGAAATTAATACGAAGGTAAGGAATAATAGCGTCCAATGATACGAGACATACATAACCTCAAAGTCAGAATCGGAATAAAACTAGAATCAGGAATATTTAACAACATGTTCTTCACTGAACTCCCGATTATTCTAGATATAAATTTATATCGTCGTCAGAAATTAAGACGAAGCTAAGGAATAATAGCATCCAACGATGCGAAGCATATCTAACCTCATGGTAAGAATCTAAATAAAACTGGTATCAGAAATATTTAACAATATGTTCTTCACAGAATTTCCGATCATTCTTGTAATAAATATTTATTATCGCCAGAAATTAATACAAAGTTAAGCAATAATAGCATCCAATGGTACGAGCCATGCCTAACCTCAAAGTAAAAATCTAAATAAAACTAGAGTCAGAAATATTTAAAAACATGTCCATCACAGAATTTCCGATTATTCTATATATAAACATTTATCATCGTCACAAATTAATACGATGTTAAGGAATTATAGTATCCAATGATACGAGGCATACCTAACCTCAAACTGAGAATCTATATAAAAATAGAATCAGAAATATTTAAAAACATGTCCATCACAGAATTTCCTATTATTCAATACATAAACATTTATAATCGTCACAAATTTATACGAAGTCAAGGAATTATAGCATCCAATGATACGAGGCTTTCTTAACCTCAAAGCAAGAATCTGAATGAAACCTGAGTCAGAAATATTTAACAACATGTTCTTCGCAGAATTTCCGTTTATTCTAGATATAAATTTCTATCATCGTCGGAAATGACTACGAAGTTAAGTAATTATAGCATCCAGTGATACGAGAGATACCTAACTTCAATGTATGAATCTAAATAAGTGTAGAATCAGAAATATTTAATAACATGTTCTTCACAGAATTTCCCATTATTCTGGTTGTAAATTATTGTCATAGACAGATATTAATACGAAGTTAAGGATTCATAGTATGCAATGATACGAGACGTGCCGAACCTCAAAGTCTGAATCCAAATAAATCTAGACCCGAGAAAATTCAACAGCATGTTCATCACAGAATTTCTGATTATTCGAGTTATAAGCTTTTGTCATAGACAGAAATCAATACGAAGATAAGGAATTATACCATCCAACGATAAGAGAGATACCTAACCTCAAAGTAAGAATTTATATAAATCCAGAATCAGGAACATTTAACAACATCTTCTTCACAGAATTTCCGATTATTCTAGTTACAAAACTTTATGATTGTCAGTAATTAATACGACGTTAAGTAATTATAGCGTCCAATCATACGAAACATACCTAACCTCAAAGGATGAATCTAAATAAATCTAGAATTAGAAATATTTAACAACATGTTCTTCACAGAAATTATGAGTATTCTAGTTATATATTGTTGTCATAGACAGAAATTAATGCGAAGTTAAGGAATAATAGTATCCAATGTTACGAGGAATACCTAACCCAAAGTTATAATCCAAATAAATCTAGAATCAGAAATATTTAACAACACGTTGTCCACAGAATTTCTGATAATTATAGTTATAAGCTTTTATCATCGTCAGAAATGAATACGAAATAAAGGAATTATAGTATCCAATGATACGAGGCATACCTAACCTCAAAGAAAGAATCTAAATAATAATAAGATCAGAAATATTTAACAACATGTTCATCACACAATTACCTGTTATTCTAGATATATATTTTCGTCATCGTCACAAATTAATACGAAGTTAAGGATTTATAGTATCCAATGATACGCGACATACCTAACCTCGAAGTAAGAACCTAAATAAATCTAGAATCAGAAATATTAAAAAAACATGTTTATCTCGCAATTACCGATTATTCGATATATAAATTTTTATCATAGTCAGTAATTAATACGAAGTTAAGGAATTATAGCATCCAATGATACGAGGCATTCTTAACCTCAATGTATGAATAAAATGAAAATTGAGTCAGGAATATGTAACAACATGTTCTTCGCAGAATTTCCGATTATTCTAGATTTAAATTTTTATGAAGGTCAGAAATAAATGCGAAGATAAGGAATAATAGCATCCAATGATACGAGACATACTTAACCTCAACGTATGAATCTAAATAAATATAGAATCAGAAATATACAAGAACATGTTCATCACACAATTTCCGATTATTCTAGATATAAATTTTTATCATGGTCAGAAATTAATACGAATTAAGGAATAATAGTACCCAATGATACGAGGCCTACCTAATCTCAACGTATGAATCTAAATAAATATAGAATCAGAAATATACAAGAACATGTTCATCACACAATTAACTATTATTCTAGATATATATTTTTATCATCGTCACAAATTAATACGATGTTAAGGATTTATAGCATACAATGATACCAGAAATACCTAACCTCAAAGCAAGAATCTAAATAATCCTAGAATCAGGAATTTTTTACAACGTGTTCTACACATTATTTCGGATTATTCTAGTTATAAATTTTTGTCGTAGTCAGAAATTAATACGAAGTCATGGAATTATAGTGTCCAATGATACGAGATATAGCTAACCTCGAAGTAGGAATCTGAATAAATCTAGAATGAGAAATATTTAATAACATGCCCATCATAGAATTTCCGATTATTCTATATATAAACATTTGTCATCGTCACAAATAAATACGAAGTTAAGGAATTATAGTATCCTATGATACGAGACATACCTAACCTCAACGTATGAATCTAAATAAATCTAGAATCAGGAATATTTATCAACATGTTCTTCACAGGATTTCAGATTATTCTGGTTATAAATTTTTGTCATAAACAGAAATTAATACGAAGTTAAGGAATTAGAGTATCCAATGATACGAGGAGACACACCTGACCTCAGAGTAAGAATCTAAATAAATCTATAATCAGAAATATTTAATAACATGATCATCACACAGTTTACGATTATTCTAGGTATAAATTTTTATCATCGTCAGAAATTAATGCGAAGTTAAGGAATAATAGCATCCAGTGATAGGAAGCATACTTAACCTCAAAGTAAGAATCTAAATAAATCTAGAATCAGAAATATTTAACAACATGTTCATCGCAGAATTTCCGATTATTCTAGATATAAATATCTATCATCTTTAGAAATTAATGCGAAGTTAGGGATTAATGGTATCCAATGATACGCGGCATACCTAACCTCGAAGTAAGAACCTAAATAAATCTAGAATCAGAAATATTAAAAAACATGTTTATCTCGCAATTACCGATTATTCGAGATATAAATTTTTATCATAGTCAGTAATTAATACGATGTTAAGGAATTATAGCATCCAATGATTCCAGACATACCTAACCTCAAAGCAGGAATCTAAATAAACCTAGAATCAGAAATATTTAATAACATGTCCTTCACAGAATTTCTGATCATTTTGGTTCCAAATTTTTGTCATAGACAAGAATTAATACGAAGTTAGGGAATTATAGTATCCAATAATAGGAGACATACCTAACATAAAAGCAGGAATCTAAATAAATCTAGAATCAGAAATATTTAATAGCATGTCCTGCACAGAATTTCTGATCATTCTGGTTAAAAATTTTTGTCATAGACAGAAATTAATGCGAAGTTAAAGAATTATAGTATCCAATGATACGTGACATACCTAACCTCAACGTATGAATCTAAATAAATCTATAATCAGGAATTTTTAACAACATGTTCATCGCAGAATTTCCGATTATTCTAGATATAAATATCTATCATCTTTAGAAATTAATGCGAAGTTAGGGATTAATGGTATCCAATTATACGCGGCACACCTAACCTCAAAGTATGAATCTAAGTAAATCTAGAATCAGAAATCTTTAACAACATGCTCATCACCGAATTTTCGGTTATTCGATATATAAATTTTTATCATCGTCGCAAATTAATACAATGTAAAGGAATTATAGCATCCACTGATTCGAGACATACCTAACCTCAAAGGAAGAATCTAAATAAAATTAGAATCGGAATTATTTAACAACATGTTCATCACAGCATATCCGAATAATCTAGATATATATACTTATCATCGTCAAGAATTAATACAAAGTTAAGGAATTATAGTATCCTATGATACGAGACATACCTAACCTCAAAGCTGGAATCTAAATAAAGCTGGAATCAGATATATTTAATAACATGTCCTTCACAGAATTTCTGATCATTCTGGTTATAAATTTTTGTCAAAGACAGAAATTAATGCGAAGTTAAAGAATTATAGTATCCAATGATACGAGGCATACCTAACCTCAAAGCAGGAATCTAAATAAATCTAGAATCAGAAATATTTAATAACATGTCCTTCACAGAATTTCTGATCATTCTGGTTATAAATTTTTGTCATAGACGGAAATTAATACGAAGTTAAGGAACTACAGTATCAAATGATACGAGATATAGCTAACATCAAAGCAAGCATCTAAATAAATACAGAATCATGAATATTTAACATGTTCATCACAGAAATTCTGATTATTCGAGATATAAGTTTTTGTTATAGACAGAAGCTAATACGAAGTTAAGAAGTAATTGCATCCAAAGATGCGAGGCATAAATAACCTCAATGTAAAAGTCTAAATAAAACTTGAATCAGGAATATTTAACATCATGTTCTTCACAGAAATTATGAGTATTCTAGTTATATATTGTTGTCATAGACAGAAATTAATGCGAAGTTAAGGAATAATAGTATCCAATGTTACGAGGAATACCTAACCCAAAGTTATAATCCAAATAAATCTAGAATCAGGAATATTTAACAACATGTTCATCGCAGAATTTCCGATTATTCTAGATATAAATATCTATCAACTTTAGAAATTAATGCGAAGTTAGGGATTAATGGTATCCAATGACACGCGGCACACCTAACCTCAAAGTATGAATCTAAGTAAATCTAGAATCAGAAATCTTTAACGACATGCTCATCACCGAATTTTCGGTTATTCTATATATAAATTTTTATCATCGTCGCAAATTAATACGATGTAAAGGAATTATAGCATCCACTGATACGAGACATACCTAACCTCAAAGGAAGAATCTAAATAAAATTAGAATCGGAAATATTTAACAACATGTTCATCACAGCACATCCGATTAATCTAGATATATATATTTATCATCGTCAAGAATTAATACAAAGTAAAGGAATTATAGCAAGCAATGATACGAGATTCACCTAACCTCGAAGCAAGAATGTAAATAAATCTAGAATCAGAAATATTTAACAACATGTTCTTCACAGAATTTCCCACTATTCTAGATATAAATTTCTATCATCGTCAGAAATGTATTCGATATAAAGGAATTGTAGTATCCGATGATACGAGGCATACCTAACCTCAAAGAAAGAATCTAAATAAAAATACAAACAGAAATATTTAACAACATGTTCATCACACAATTACCGATTATTCTAGATGTATATTTTCATCATCGTCACAAATTAATACGAAGTTAAGGAATTATAGTATCCTACGATACGAGACATACCTAACCTCAAAGCAGGAATCTAAATAAAGCTAGAATCAGATATATTTAATAACATGTCCTTCACAGAATTTCTGATCATTCTGGTTATAAATTTTTGTCAAAGACAGAAATTAATGCGAAGTTAAAGAATTATAGTATCCAATGATACGAGGCATAGTTAACCTCAACGTATGAATCTAAATGAAACTTGACTCAGGAATATTTAACAACATGTTCTTCGCCGAATTTCCGATTATTCTATATATAAATTTTTATCAAGGTCAGAAATTAATGCGAAGTTAAGGAATTATAGTATCCAATGATACGATGCATACCTAACCTCAAAGTAGGAATCTGAATAAATCTAGAATGAGAAATATTTAATAACATGTCCATCACAGAATTTCTGATTATTCGAGATATAAGTTTTTGTTATAGACAGAAACTAATACGAAGTTAAGGAGTAATTGCATCCAAAGATGCGAGGCATAATTAACGTCATTGCAAAATTCTAAATAAATCTATAATGAGAAATATTTAATAGCATGTCCATCACGCAATTGCCGATTATTCTAGATAAATATCTCCTTCATGGTCAGAAATTAATACGAAGTTAAGGAATTATAGCATTCAATTATACGAGAGATACCTAACCTCGAAGTATGAATCTAAATAAATCTAGAATCAGGAATATTTATCAGCACGTTCTTCACAGAATTTCTGATTATTCATGTTATAAATTTTTGTCATAGACAGAAATTAATACGAAGTAAGTGAATTATGGTATCCAATGATAGGAGATATACCTAACTTTAAAGCAGGAATCTAAATAAAACTAGAATCGTTAATTTTTAACAACATGTTCACCACAGAATTACCGATTATGCTAGTCATAAATTTTTATTATCATCAAAAACTAATACGGAGATAATAAATTATAGCATCCAATGATACTAGACGTACATAATCTCAAAGCAAGAATATAAATAAATCTCGAATCACAACTGTTTAAGAACATGTTCTTAACAGAATTTCCGATTATTCGAGATATAAATTTCTACCATCGTCAGAAATTAATACGAAGTTAAGGAATTATAGTATCCAATGATACGAGATATAGCTAACCTCAAAGTAGGAATCTCAATAAATCTAGAATGAGAAATATTTAATAACATGTCCATCACCGATTTTCGGATTATTCTATATATAAACATTTATAATCGTCACAAATTAGACGAAGATACGGAATTATAGCATCCAATGATACGTGATATACCTAACCTCAAAGGTAGAATCTAAATAAAATTAGAATCGTGAATATTTAACAACCTGTTCATCACAGCACGTCCGAATAAACTAGATATATATATTTAACATCGTCAAGAATTAATACAAAGTTAAGGAATTATAGAAAGCAATTATACGAGATTCACCTAACCTCAAAGCAAGAATGTAAATAAATCTCGAATCAGAAATATTTAACAGCATGTTCTTCACAGAATTTCCGATTATTCTAGATATAAATTTCTATCATCGTCAGAAATGAATTCGAAATAAAGGAATTATAGAATCCAATGATACGAGGCGTACCTAACCTCAAAGAAAGAATCTAAATAAAAATAAAATCAGAAATATTTAACAACATGTTCATCACACAATTACCGATTATTCTAGATATATATTTTCATCGTCGTCA
>NW_027471339.1:0-26545 GCF_051020765.1 Lasioglossum baleicum
CGTACTCAGAGAAAGGCATTAGCATAGATTTTAGTGATGGGCATCATAATTTCATGTACGATTTAGAAGATCGATAGGCAAACAGTTGCATAATGTTACCACCTTCTATCAGGGTCGAACGGCTAAGTCAATGGCTTCACCTAACTGATGATTCCGAGAGTCAAATGAGGTATTCCGCGAATAAATCGGCTGAATACTATTGGCAATAAACACCTTAGTTCACGGTATGAATATTAAGGTACACAGTAAAACGGTCGGTGAACATTACTGGATCGTATAAAGTTATTCCTTATACCGAATACCTAATATTCTGATTCTCGGAGAAGCTACCCGGCTGTAGCTTGTTTCCTGCTTAGTCTTCATGCACACAAACTAGTTGAAATTTTAGCTGACGGACATGTTATTTTCATGTATGAACCAGAATATCGTGAGTCAAACCGTTCGAGAACGTCTGCAGCTTCATTGAGAGTCGAACGGGTAAATCAATATCTACACCTATCCTCTGATTCAGAGGGTAAGTCTAGGCAATCCGGGAGGCAATCCACTGTGCAATATTACCAATGGACACGTTAATTAGCAGTACGAATATTGATGTCGAGAGCCAAGCCCTTCGAGAAAGGTATCACATAATTGGAGTCGAATGTTTTACTGCCGACCATCCCTCTCGAGAACCTAACACACTGTAGGGGTGTGCCTAGCTTACTCTTCACGGAAACAAATTAGTAGACGTTACAGCAGACGAACACCTTAGTCTCACGTTGTAATAGCAAAATAGAGTGTCTAACCGTTGGGGAACGTTACCACCTTCTTTGTGAGGAAAAGGGGACCAGATAATTCCTTCATCTATCCTGTGATTCCGTAAGTCAATCCAGGTCATCCGGAATTAAATGCCCTGTACAATATTTGCATTAGTCACTCTATATCACGGGATCGATATTAAAGTACACAATCAAACCGTTGTAGATCGTCATCTATTGGTATGGCGCCAAATTATTTACCGATGGCCTCACATACCGTGAAGCAAACCCGATGTATAGGCAATATAACTTCGCGTTTAGAGAAGCTAGATGCTATACATTTTCGTGACCGGCACCTTAATTACGTGTAAGAATAAGAAGTTCGTGGGACAAATATTTCGAAAACGATACCAACTTTTTCTGAGTGTCACACTGCTACCTCAATAGCGACACTAATCCTGTGGTTCCGATGCTCAAACCAGGTATTGCGGGGTTAATCCGCTGATCAATATTGGCAGTAACACATTAATTCGCGGTTTGAATATTAAAGTAGAGCGTCAAAGTGTTTTAGTGCGTTGCCAATTGGTATAAAGTCAAACAGTTTACCCGATGCCATTACCTTTGGAGAAGCTATCTCGCTTGATCGAGAGTATAACTAAGTGTTCAGGGGATCAAATTAGAAAACATTGTCGTAACGGAGACCATAACTTCAATATGAATATGAAGATCGCGAGTCAATCCGTTTGAGAACGATATCACCTTCTTTGAGGGTTTGCACAGCTAAGTCTACAGCTCAACATATCCTGTGATTCCGAGAGTCAATCCTGATATTCTGGGTGTGAATCCGCTGAACGGTATTGTCATTAGACCCATTAAATCACAGTATGAATATTAATGTAGACCGTCAACCCGTTGTAGAAGGGTAGCGATTGGTATAGAGAAAAACATTTCACGAAGGCAGTAACTTCCGAAAAATTAACCCGCTGTATCGAGAGTAATACTTCGTGGTCAGAGATGCAGGTTAGTCTACATTTTCGTGACGGGCACATTAATTTCAGGTATGAATTGGAAAATCGAGAGTCAAACCATTCGGGAATGTGTCCACCGTCTTTGGGATTCGTAAGGCTATGTCAGCAGCCTCTCCTTTCCTGTGACTCCGAGTGCCAAACCAGGTATTCCGGGACTAAATCTGATGTACAGTGTGAGATTCAGAACCTGACTTTCGGCTATATATACTAATGAACACTGCCAAACCGTGGTAGCGCGTTACGTATTGGTATGTAGTCAAACTGCTAACCGTACGCCTAACCATCCGAGAAGCTAATCCGATGTATCGAGAGTATAAGCACCGTTTTCATGTGTACGAGCCAGTGTACGTTACAGTGACGAGCTCCGTAACTTCATGCATTATTCAGAAGATGGAGCATCATACCGGTCGAGATCGTTACCACCTTCTTTGAGGAACGAACGGTTACGTCAGTAGCTTCAGCTGGTCCAAGATTATTCACTGCATGAATATTTAAAGTACAGAGTCAAACCGCTGTAGAGCGTTACCAAATTGGAATAAGATCGTACTCCTTACCGGATACCATAACTTCCGAGACCATAACCCGCTTTATCGTGGGTATAACTTCGGGTTGAGGGAAACAAATTAGTAGACGATGAAGCAGACGGATACCTTATTTTCATGTAGGAATAGAATAATTGGGAGTGAAAGCATTCGAGAACGTTCCCACCTCATTTGGTTGCCGAACGGCTGCGTCAACCTCATTTGGTTGCCGAACGGCTGCGTCAATACCTCCACCTATACTTGTGTTTCCAAGAGTCAAGCCTGATACTACAGAAGTAAGTTCACTGAACAGCATGAGCAATAAACACCTCGTTTCAAGGTTTGAATATTAGAGTAGAGAGTCAGTCCGTTGAAGATCATAACCAATTGTTATAATGTCATACATTTTATCGTAAATCATATCTTCCTAGAACGTTACCAGCCGTATCTAGTATCATGCACTGAGTTCACGGAAACAAATTAGTACACTTTTTAGCTGACGCACTGAATTTCCATGTATGAATAGCAAAATCAGGAGTCAAACCGCACGAGAACGATCCCACGTTCCTTGCAAGTCGCACATCTACGACAACAGCTTGGCCTATCTTATGATTGCGGAGTCAGATCACGTATTCTAGGCATAAACGCGCGGACCAATATTGGCCATAGTCTCCGTAATTCACGGCATGAATATTAACGTTAATAGTCAAACCGTCGGACATCATTAGCAATTTATATAAAGTCATTCTTATTAACGTATACGATACATTCCGAGACTGCAAGCCGCCGTAGCGATTTTCTTGCTTCGCGTTCACAGGAACGAATATGTAGACGTTTTAACAGAGGCACAATTTATTCTCATATATGAATTAGAAGATCAAGTGTCAAACTGTTCGAAAATGTTACCGCCTTCTTTGAGATTTTGAACGGCTGATTAAATATCTTCTCCTATCCCTGGATTCCGAGAGTCAAACCAGGTATTCGGGGTGTAAATCCGCTGTACTCTATTGGCATCATACACCCTATTTGACGGTATAAATATTAAACTCCAGAGTCAAACCGTTGTAGAACGTTACGAATTGGTATTGAGTCAAACTTTTTACCGAAGGCGGTATCTTCCCAGAAGCTCACCCGCCATATGGTGAATATAACTTCCTCTTCAGGGATGACAATTGGTATGCATTTTAATGACTGCCAGCTTAAGGTCATGTACGAATTACAAGATCGCATGTCAAAAGGTTCGGGAACGTGACCACCCTCTTTGAGATACGAAAGGCTATGTCAATTGCAACACCTATCCTGTGATGCCGAGAGTTATATCAGGTAATACGGGAATAACTACGCTAATGAGTATTGGCAATTGACACCTTAATTCACGTAAGAATATTAATGTAGGGAGTAAAACCGTCGGAGAACATTACCAATTCGAGTAAAGCCATTACTCTTACCGAATGCATTACCTTCCATGAACCTAACCCGCTCAATCGGGAGTATAACTTCGTGTTTAGACAATCAAATCTGTACCCAATTTTGTCAGGGCACGTTAATTGCATGTTTGAAAATAAGGTAGAGGCACAAAGAGTTCGAGAACAATACCACCCTCTTTCAGATTCGAAACGCTATATCAACAGCTTCACCTCACCTGTGATTCCGAGAGTCACACCACGTATTCCACAAGTAAATCCGCCGTACACTATTGGCACTAGACATCATATTTCAGGCTATTGATATTGAAGTACAGAATCAAACCATTGTAGAACGTTACCTAATGGTATGTAGTCAAACTTCTTCCTGAAGGCCTTACTTTCCCAAAGCATAGCCCACTGTATCGAGAGTACAATTTCGCGATTATAGGAGCAAGGTAGTATACATTTCAGTGACAAGTACCTTGAATTCATGAATGAATTAGAAGATCGGGAGGCAACAGTTCAGAGCGTTACCACCTTCTGTGAGAGATGAACGGCTAAGGTAATAGCTTCACATATCCGGTGATTCCGAGAGTCAAACCAGTTGGTCTAGGAGTAAATCGGCTGATGATTATTGGCAATAGACACCATATTTCGCGGTTTCAATATGAACGTAACGCGTGAAACCGATGCCGATCGTACCCTATTCGTATGAAGCCATTCTTTTTAACGAATACCTTACCTTTCGAGAACCTAACCGACTGTATCGAGGCAATAGCTTCGTGGTCAGAGAACCGATTTGGTATAAATTTTAGTTACGGGCAATTTAATTGCAAGTATGAGTCGGAGGGTCGAGTGTCAAACCGATCCAGAACTTTAGCAGCTTCTAGTCAAGCGGCTAAGCAAATAGCATCACGTTTGCTGTTATTTTGAGAGTCAAACCAGGTATTCCGTGAGTAAATCAGTTGCAATGTATTGGCAGTGGACACCTATATTTACGATTTGAATATTAACGTACAGCGTCAAGCAGTTTGAGATGGTTTCGAATTCGATTAAAGTCACACGTTTCACCGAAGGCATTACCTTCCGCGAACATCACTCGCTTCATCGAGTGAATAATTTCGTGCTCAAAGATTCAAATTTGTATACATTTTAGTGAGGAGAACATTAGTTTCATGTATGCATCAGTAGATCGAGTGTCCAATCGTTCGAGAACGTGTCCACCTTCTTTTATAGACGGAGGGCTAACTCAATAGGTGCACATATCGTGCGATTCCGACAATGAAACCAGGAATTATGGGCGAAAATCCGTGGTACAGTTTTGTCATTAGTCATAGTACTTCACGTTATGAATATTAAAGTACAGAGAC
Organism: Lasioglossum baleicum; assembly: GCF_051020765.1. NCBI lineage: Eukaryota > Metazoa > Arthropoda > Insecta > Hymenoptera > Halictidae > Lasioglossum > Lasioglossum baleicum. Next base: position 5,063 of record NW_027471339.1, read on the forward strand.
TGCGGTTGTAGAAAGTTTCCTATTGGTATGTATTCAGAGTTCATACGAATGCCATACCATCCGAGAATCAAACCCGCTGTACGGAGTGACGTGCTTATTGTTCACGGAAACAAAGTAGTACACATAGTAGCAGACGGAGACCACATATTTCATGAATAAATATATAAATCGGGAGTCAAACCGTTCGAGATCGTTCCCAGCATGATTGAGACTCGATCAGTTAAGTCAACAGCTCCACCTCTCCTGTGATTTCGAGAGTCACACCAGGTATTCCAGTAGTAAATACACCGTACAGTATTGGCATTAGACATCATATTTCAGGCTATTGTTATTGAAGTTCCGAATCAAACCATTGTAGAACGATACCTAATGGTATGTAGTCAAACTTCATCCTGAAGGCCTTACCTTCCCAAAGCATAGCCCACCGTATCGGGAGTATAATTTCGAGATTATAGGAGCAAAGTAGTATACATTTCAGTGACAAGTACCTTGAATTTGTGTATGAATTTGAAGATCGAGAGGCAACCTGTTACAGAACGTGACCACTTTCTGTGAGAGGTGAACGGCTAAGTCAATAGCTTCACATATCCGGTGATTCGGAGAGTCAAACCAGGTATTCCCGGAGTAAATCCGCTGAACAGTATTGGCAACAGAAACCTTAATTAACGGTATGAATATTTAAGAAGGTCGTCAAACCGTTCGAGAATTTACCAATTTGTATAAAGTCAAATGTTTTACAGAATGCCTTACCATCCGCGAACAGCACCGGCTTCATCGAGGATATGACTTTGTGTTCAGAAAAATAAATTAGTTTTTATTTCAGTGACAGACACCTTAACTTCATTGATGAATCAGAAGAACGTCGGTCAATCCGTCCGAGTATGTTGTCACCTTGTGTTAGAGACGGACGACTAAGTCAATAGGTGCACATGTCATGCAATCCCGAGATTCAAACAGTTGCTCCGGGAGTGAAACCGCTGAACAGTATTGCCAATAGACACATTAGTTCGCGGTATGAGTATTGAAGTAGTGCGGCAAACCGTTTGAGAGCGTTTTTAATTGGTAGTATGTCAAACATTTCACCGAGTACCTTACCCTCCGATGAACTAACCCTCTGTATCGAGAGTGTAACATCGTGTTCAGAAGGGAGAATTGATACACATTTCAATGACGGTTACCTTATTTTCATGTATGAATTTGAAGATCGGGTATTATTCCTGTCGAGACCCTTACCACGTTCTATAAGATTCGTACGGCTAAGTCAACTGCTTCAGCTATCCTACGATTCCGAAAGTTAAACCAGATATCCCAATTGAAAATTCGTAGAATAGTATGGGCAATAAACACCTTTAATCACGGTTTGAATATCTAAGCAGGCCAGATAACCGTTGTAGACCATTACCTATTGGTGTAGGGGAAACTGATTACAGAAGCCTTTCCCTCTGAAAAACTAACCCGCTGTGACGGGCGAATAACATCGTGATCAGAGGAACAAATTAGTGAACATGTTCGTGTCGCGCCCTATAATATCCTGTATGATTTTGAGGATCGAGTGTCAAACCGTTCGAGAAGGTTTCCACCACAATTGAGAGTCGGACGGCTAAGTCAATAGCTTCACCTATCCAGTTATTCGGAGAGTCAAACCAAGTATACCTGGATTTAATCCGCTGAGCCGTATTGCGAATAGACGTTTAACGAAGCCGCTACCTTTCGAGAGTAACACCCGCGTCTCGAGAATATAATTTCGTGTTCAGAGAATGAACTTAGTATTCACTTGAGTGAGGGGCACGTTAACATCATGTATTATTTAGAAGATCGGCGGTCAATGCGTCCGAGAACGTTATCACATTCTTTGACAGTCGAACAGCTAAGACAGTAGCTTCCCCTAATCAGTGATTCCGTCAGTAAAACCAGAGGGGAGTAAATCCGGGAGTAAATCCACTGAACAGCATTGACAACAGCAACCTCAGTTTACTGATCGAATATTAATGTACAGAGTCAAACCGTAGTAGAACAATGCATACGAGTATAGAGTCATACGTATTACTGAAGTCCATAAACTTCAAAGGGCTAACCCGTTGCATCCTGAGTTTAACATGGTGTTCAGTGGGACGACTTAGTAGACATCCTTGTGTCGCGAACCTTAATTTCATGTATGAATTAGAAGATCGTGGGTCAACCAGTCCGAGAACGTTACCGGCCTATTTGTGGTCCGGACGGGTAAGTCAATATCTACATATATCCTGGTACTCCGAATGTCAAACCAGATATTCCACGAGTAAATGCGTTGCCAAGTATTGACAATGGATACCTTATTTCACGGTTTGTGTATTAAAACAGACCGTCAAGCCATTGTAGAAAGTTGCTTATTGGTATAGAGTTAAGCATTTTGCAGATAGCCTTAGCTTCGGAGAAACAAACCCGCCGCTTCGAGGATATATCTTCGTGTTCAGAGGATCAAATTATTAAACATTTTAGTGACGGCCACCGTAGTTACATATATGAATTAGGATATCAAGTGTCAATACGTTCGAGAACGTTTCGGCCATCTTTGGTAATCGAACGTATAAGTCAGTAGTTTCCCATGGCCTAAGATATCGAAAGACACAACAGGTATTCAGACAGTTCATAAGCTGGTACACTATTGCCAGTGGACACCTTAATTTACGGTTTGAATATTAAGGTACAGAGTCCATCACTAGTAGAACGTATCCTTTTGGTATAATGTCAAAACTTTTACCGATGACCATACCCTCCAAGAACCTAACCCGCTGCATTGAGAGTTAGTATACATTTAGTTTTACATTATTATTATTAGTATACATTTTAGAGACGTCCACCTTAATTTCATGTATGAATTAGACGATCGAGTGTCTTACGGTTGGAGAACGTCGCCAATTCGTACAGTGTCAAACGCTACTCTAAAGACCTGACCCTCCAAAACCTAGCCCGCTGAAAAGAAAGTATAGCAGTGTGTTGAAAGGAACGTATTAGCATACATTTTAATGACGTTCAACTTAATTTCATGTATGAAACAGAAGTTCGTGTGTCAAACCGCTCGAGAACGTTGCCTCCTTGATTGAGAGACGCGCAGATAGGTCAGTAGCATCACGTATCCTGTGATTCCATGAGAAAATCCTGGTATTCCCCTATTGAATATGCTGAACACTATTGGCAATAGTCACCGCCATTCACGGTTTGAATATAAAAACAAAGCGTCAAATGGTTGTTGAATGTTAACTATTTGTATCGATTCATGCCTTTTACGGATGGCCCTACCTTTCGAGAAGCGTCACCTGCTGTAACGTGAGCATAACTGCGTGTTCAGGGAAACAAATTGGTATTAATTCCAGTATCACGCAACATCATGTCACGTACGAATTAGAATATCGAGGATAATACCGTTCTGGAATGTCATCACATTCCTTGAGTGCCGAACGGCTGTCAATAGCATCACCAATCCTGTGATTGCGAGTGTCAAACCAGGCATATCGGGTGTAAATCCGAGGTACAGCATCGGCAGTATACAACTACATTCACTATATGAATAAAGAATTCAGATCCAAAACGTTGTAGAGCGTCACATAGTGGTATGGTTTCAATCTAATTACCGGCGGCCTTACCACCTCAGAACATGTATCCCTGTATCGATAATATATCATAGTGACCACCGAAACAAATGAGTATACATTTTAGGGATGGAGACCTCAATTCCATGTATGAAATAGATGGCAGAGGGTCAAACCGTTCGAGCACGTTTCCACCTTCTCTGAGAGTCGAAAGCCTGAGTCCATAGCTCCACCTATACTATGATTCGTAGAGTCAAAGCAGGTATTCAGGGAGTAAATTCCCTATACACTATTGGCAATAGACACCCTAATTCAGGGTTTGAATATTACAGTAGAGCGTCAATCCATTTGAGATCGCTACGATTCGGAAAAAGTCATTCCTTTTACCCAATACTTCACCTTCCGAGATCGCAGCACGCTGCAGCGATTTTCTTTCTTAGTTTTCAAGTGATCAAGTTAGTAGACATTTCAGCAGACAGACACTTTATTTCCATGTTTGAATAGGAATATCGATTTTCAAATCGGCCGAGAATGTTACTGTCTACATGGAGAGTCCCACAGCAAAACAGTAGCTACACCTATCCTGTGATTCCGATGGTTAGGCCATATAGTCCGGGAGTCAATCCCCATTGCAGTATTACCAATGGACACGATAATTTACAGTGTGAATAATAATGTAGGTTGTCGAACCTTTATAGACCCTTACCTATTGTTACAGTGTCAAACTTTCGCCGAAGGCCTTACCTTTCGAGAACCTTACCCGCTGAAGGGAGTGTCTTGCTTAGTGTCCAGAGAAACAAATTACTATACATTTTAGTGACGGGATCCTAAATTTCATGTATGAACGAGAAGATCGAGGGGCAAACCTTTCGAGAACAAATACACCTGCTTTGAGATTCGATCCGATTATAAGATCGACGGTCAAACCGTTCGAGGACGAAACCACCATTTTTGCAAGTCGAACGGCTTATTTAATAGCTTCGCCTGTCCTTTGATTCCGATAGTCAAACCAGATATTTCGGAAGAAATCCCGCTGCACAGTGTGGTAACAGACACCCTATTTCACGGTATAAGTATTAATGTCCAGAGTCAAACCGCTGTAGAACGTCACAAATTGGTTTAAAGTCAATCTTTTCACAGAAGGACTTATCTACCGAGAGGCCCAACCCGCTGTAGAGTGTGCCATGTATGAAATTGACGGAAATAAATTATTAATCGCATTGGTGACGGGCACGTTAATTTCATCTATGAATTAGAAGATCGTATGTTAAACCGTCCGGGAATGTTACCACATTCTGTGAGACACTAACGGCTAAGTGAATGGCTCCACCTCTCCTGTGGTTCAGAGAGTCAAACCAGGCAATCCGGGAGTAAATCGGTTATGCAGAATTGGCATTACACACCCTAATTCATGGTATAAATATTAAGGTTCAGAGTCACACAGATGTACAACGTTACCTATTTGTATAGAGTCGAACTCATGACCGTCGGAAGTACCTCCCGAGAAGGTATTCCGCTGTATTCAGGGTATAATTTCGGGGTCTGAGAAGCAAATTAGTTCAAATTTTAGGGACGGGCACGTTAGTTTCACCCATGAGTTAGATGATCGATGGTCAAACCGTACGTCGACGTTAGCACTTCCTTTCAGAGTCGAACGTCTGCCAATAGCTTCACCTATCCTATCATTCCGAGAGTCATATCAGGTAACACAGGAATAAATACGCTGAAGAGTATTGGCAATTGACGCCTCAATTAACGGTATGAATAATAGAGTACATAGACAAACCGTTGTTGGACGATACCTACTGGTACGGAGTCATACTTTTAACCGAAGGCCTTACCTTCCGATAAACTAACCCGCTATGTGAAGGGTATAACTTGTGGTTCAGAGAATCAAATTAGTAAACATTTCAGTGACGGGATCGTTAACTTCATCTATGAATTATAAGGTCGAGTGTCAAGCCGTTCGAGAACGTTAAGACCTTCTTTGAGAGACGAACGGCTGAGTCAATAGCTTCACCTATCCTGTGACGCCGAGAGAAAATGAAATATTCCGGAAGTGAACCAGCTGAACAGCATTGGAAATAGACGCCTCAAATCGCGGTTTGAATATTAAAGTCGATCGTGGACCCGTTTGAGAGCGATACCAATTGCTATAAAGTCAACCGCTTTCCCGAAGACCATACCCTCCGAAAATCTAACCCGCTATATCGACAGTATAACTTCGAGTTCAGAAAAGGAAACTAGTATTCATTACAGTGACGGGCACGTTAACTTCATGTATGAATAGGAGGATCGAGGGTACATACGGTTTGTGAAAGTTACCAACTTTTATGCAGTCACAAAGCTAATACAGCAGCTCCACGTATCCTGTGACTCCGAGAGCCAAGCCAAGTATTCCGGAACTACATCCACGAACAGTTTTGGTCCTACACACCGTAATTAACGGGTTGAATATTAAAGAAGAGAGTCAAACCGTTTGAGACCGTTACCAATAGGTATAAACTCATACCCCTTATCGCATACCTTACCTTCCGAGAACATAACCCGCTCTATCGTGGGTATATATTTGTGTTGAGAGAAACAAATTGGTAGACATTTTATTGACAGACAACATTATTGTAACCGGACACCATAATTATAACCATAATTTAGAAGGCCGAGTGTCAATGCTTTTGATGACGTTACCAACCTGTATGAGGGCCGAACATGTAAGTCAATAGCTCCAATCATCCTGTGATTCCAGTAGGTAAACCAGGTAATCCGGGAGTAAGTCCGCCGGACAGGATTGGCACCACACACCTTATGTCATGGTGTGAATATTAAAATAGAGAGCCTAGACATTTGGGGCAGTAAGTAATTTATACAAATTAATTCCATTTATCCGAATGCCTTATCTTCGAGAAGCTATCCCGCTGTATCGAGAGTATAACTTCGTGATAATGGAAACAAATGTATATACATATGAGTGACGGGTACCTTAGTCTGATGTAAGTTTTGAAAGATCGAGTGTCAAACCGTTTGAGAACGTTACCACCATCTTTTAGAGACGAAAGGCTAAGTGAATAGGCGCACATATCTTGAGATTCCGAGGATGAAACCAGGTATTCCGGAAGCAAATCCGCTGATTAGTATTGGTAATAGACACATTTACTCACGGTGTGAATATTAATGTAGAGAGTAAAAACGTGGGAGAACATTTCCAATTCTAATAAAGTATTTCTGTTACCGAATACATTACCTTCCAAGAACCAAACCCACTGTACCACGAGTATAACTTCGTGTTCAGAGAAGAAATCTTAATCCCAATTTTGCCAAGGGAACCTTAATTTCATGTATGAACAAGAAGGTAGAAGGACAAAGCGTTCGAAAGCGCTTCCATCATCTCTAGGAGTCGAACAACTAAGTCCTTCCGAGATTCCGATAGGCAACACAGGAAAACCGAGAGTAAGTCCGCTGATGAGTATTGCCAATAGACACCTTAATTCACGGTTTGTGTAAAAAGTAAAGCGTCAAACCATACAAAAGCAATGTCAGTTGGTATAAATTCGAACACTTTACCCATGGCCTTACCTTCGGAGAAGCAAACTCGCCGATTCGAGAGTATTATCTCGAATTCAGAGAAAGAAATTTGCCTTCATTTCACTGACGGGCACCATAACTTCATGTACGAATTAGAAGAGCGAGTGTCAAACCGTCCGAGAACGTAAACGCCTTCTTTGAGAATCGAACGGCTATGCCAATAGCTTCACCCATCCTCCGATTCCGAGAGGCAAGTCAGGTATTCCACGAGTATATCTGCTTTTCAGTTTGGGAATTAGCCACCGTATTTCACAGTATAAATATTGAAGTATACAGTCAAACCGTTGTGGCACATCACCTATTGGTATAGAGTCAAACTTTTACCCGAACGCCTTATCTCCCGAGAAGCTAACCCGCCATATCGAGAGTATAACTTTGTGTTCAGAGAATGAAATTAGTCTTCATTTCAGTGACGGATAGCTTATCTTCATGTATGCATTAAAAGATAGCCTGCCAAACCGGTCGGGAACGTTACAAACTTGTGCGAGGGACGAACGTGTAAGTCAATAGCTTCACCTATCCCGTGATTCCGAAAGGTAAGCCATGTATTCCGGGAGCAAATCAGCTGGAGAGTATTGGTACTAGACACCTTAATTCTCGGTTTGAATATTAAAGTAGATCGTCAAACAGTCTGAGAGCGATGTCAATCGGTAAAAAGTCAAACGTTTTACAGTAGACATTACCCTCCGAGAAACTAACCCGCTGTATCGAGAGTATAATTTCGTGTTCAGCGAATGAACTAGCTATCCATTTCATTGAAGGGCACCATGGCTTCATGTGTGAATTAGAAGATTTAACGTCAAACCGCTCCAGGATGTTGCTACCGTCTGTGAGAGAAGAATGGCTAAGTGAACAGCTTCACCTATGCTGGTATACCGAGATTCTACTCGATATTCCGGTCGTAAATCTCCTGATCAGAATTGGCAACAGACACCTTAATACACAGGTCGAATATGAAAGCAGAACGTCAAACCATCGGTAAACATTACCAAATTATGTAGAGCAGTTAAGGTGCCCGTCACGGAAATGGATACAAATTTTGTTCTCAGAACACAAAGTTATACACTCGATACAGCTGGTTAGATTCTCCGAAGGTAAGGCCTTCGGTAAAGTGTTTGACAATATACCAATAGGTAACGTTGTAAAAAGCGTTGACGCACCAGTATTCATACGTGAATTAAAGTGTCAATTGGTAATACTGCACTGTGGACAGTCTCCCGGAATACCTGGTTTGTCTGTCGGAGTAACAGGATCGGTGTAGGACTCACTTTTATTTAGTAGGCGGTTTCTCGTCATGTGTTCACAGGTTTTGGCTGATTTTGCTACGGTTGATATCCGTGCGGTGTCCGGTAATGTGACGGCTGAATTTTGGATAATTGTGCTACGGTTGTTGTCTGGACGGTTTCCGGTGATGCCTAAGCTGTATTGTGGTTGGCGTCACGGTGATGCGTTGGCTCGATTACGGCTGGCATCGCACCCCACTTCTTCGATTGTTCGTCACTTCTGCGATGGGTCTTCGCAGTATTTGTGTGGTTACTTTTATTACTGCGTTAGTACTTGGATGTTTCGTGATTTGGTTATTATTACAACATATCATTGTATATAAATTCGCATGTAAGTAGCGCTTTAGTAATCCCGTTTTATACAAAGTGTAACCTGTAACTAACACTAATGATATCCTTCCTATATAGGTAAGTATAGAGTATGATTCATTGGTTAGTGTGGTGAGTCAATGTTGGGTTTGCCTTTTGTTGATTTGTTCGTCTAATTGGTCTAGATTGTATTTGTAATTGTTAAAATTTGGTGTGATTTCGGGTATTATAGATACTTTATTTGATATAAGTCCAACTTTTTCTGTGTCTAAATTAAATGGAATAGTGCAGTTGCTTATTTTTATGATTGCTTATATCTGTAGTTCTCCTATTTTCATTGTGTTATCATCATATCAAAGTGTACATGAGTATTTAACTGAAATTATGCTAGGTTTCTCTAGGTGAAGCGATTCATGTCGTGTACATAAAGCTGTAATTGTTATACTATTCTCGGGAGTTGCAATGAATTTGTTATTAGTTGTCATGGGTATTAATGTTAGGTAATCTATCTTGAATATAGTCGTACTGCAGTTTGATTTACACAAATTTTCTTCTTTGCCGCACCGTACCGGTTGAATATTTCGACAAACTAATCCAATACTGGTGGGTTTACAAGGTGCTCGCAATTGTTCGCTGTCTATTGTTATGTGTGCTGATGTTCGTATTAGCGCATATTCGTGGTTCACAATTGAGTACAGGAATATCTATGGTGATTTCTTGGCTAGAGACAAGTTTCCATGGTCCTTTCTCTAATATTGGAGTTTTAATTTGGTATATTAAAGTGTCTTCATCAGATGCTAGAACTAATTCGCTAATGTCGATTATTGGTGAAAGTTGTTTATGATCGGTTCTATGAACTGACGATGGAAAGTTGTTAATTTCTCCATTGTTGTTATAAATGTATCGTTAGATATGAATATTCTGTCTATTACAACCTTTTTGCCTAATGTTACATGAGGTAAAAGTCGTCGATTCTATTAGCTAGGTCCGACAATATTATTTCTATAATTAATAATGTATCGATTAAATGTTCCTCATTTTCTACTTTGACCTATCCCTGTATCTCCTTGAGTAATTCTATTTAATACGTGTTGTGATGCTTCATCATGTATGAAACTGCTGATTAATGCTGTTTGGTTCTGTATTATTTGAGGGATTGTATTCTGTTTGTCATAGAGAATGTCTAGAATTTCATTCACAAGTTTCAAGTCAGTTTCGTGCAATGTTCCATATAATGGTTTAGATACACTACCAAAGGCGTTAATAGATCCACTTTTTGGTCTAATGTGTAGCAGTATTCGTAGCTTGTCAAATCGTCGTTGGAGATTATTAAGCTTTTCCTTTATAGTTTGATAGTCTGTAGTTTCACAGTCTGTTTGTTGCTGTTTGCAGAATTATCCTAGTTTGCGCATGATGCTATATATTTGTTCCATAGTGTCAGATAATTCTATTACGCTAATTATTAATGTGATTATTGTTTCTGTGTGATATGTGTACGCGGTGTCAATTTCTTGCGTTCACTATTTGGCTGCGTTCTACCTCTTGAATTATTATGTCTTTCCCTTTCATTAGTTGGATCTGGAATAATATGGTTTGCTTCTATTCCCGTCTACAGTAACTAGTATATCATATATGAATATAACATAATTAGGGGTTCTAACTTCAAATATCTCGTACGGTCCTAACCATTCCTGATCGAGTTTATTAGCTTTACCTTCATTACGCAAAAATACGAAGCCTCCTTTCTTGTATATACTTTCTTAGATTGATTTTACTATCTTGTGAAGCTTTATAATTCTTTTTATTTTTTCAGGTATTCTTTTCGCGTGTTCTAAGTATTCTAGATGTCTTTGTTTCCATAGTTCTACCAAAATGTCTATAGGTAAATTAGGGGTAATTGCTATAGCAGAAGGTTGATTAGCTCGTCCTCCAAACGTTAATTCAAAAGGTGTATGAATCGTGTTGTTGGAAGCTAGGCTAACGCATTTTGGTTTTCGTCCCTATCATTTTGTTGTTGACCAATATTAGTTCTCAGAACGTCCTTTATCATTGCATGGTATCATTCGAGACTACCATTTGACTGTGGATGAAGGCTGGTGGTTCTTATATGCATTTTGTTAAACATGTTTTCAAATTCTGTCATTAATTTTAATACGAAGTTCTGTCCTTGGTCGGTTTGTATAGGTTTTGGGGAGGATAATATGTATACTTAATGATCTTGGAGGGAGTTGATTATTGATGAATCTTGTTGGTTCTTTAAAGTTATCAGCATTAGGTATTTTGCTAAACAGTCCTGTATTGAGAGTGTAAACTGGTTTCCTGATTTTTATCCTTGGTAATGTCCAGTCTTACTTTGTGGTTTGGGTTTTCTGGTGTATCGGTTACGATTGCCTCTTCTCTTGGTCCTATCCTTGTTAGTTTCATTGTCTGACTGGTTTTGCAGCTCCTTATTTATTCCGTTACACCGATTTCTGAGATTTTCCAATAATATTTGATTTTGATTTGTTCATTCGTGCGTTTTTCTCCTATATGTTTATGTAGGTAGTGGGATTCCTTTCGGATTTGCTTGATTTCTTCATTGAAAATCTTAGCATTATTTGTATATTGATAATGTCCAGTGCCTTGATGTCTTGATTGCCGAATTTTATGTTCTTCTGGTATTGCTGCGGAGGCACGAGTGCATGTAATTTGTGAAACCAACCTTTTTCGTTATATGGTCCTAGGAGGTCGTAAGATACTTGGGTCCAATGTGGTTTGTTAGCTTCCAGTTTGATTGATGTATTCTTGCTTGGTGATGTTTTCCAGTATTCATATGACTCGAGCAGGTCATCTACAGCATCTATGTTCGTCATGGTTGATGGGCTTCCTAGTTCGTCTGGTACGGAATACCCTATTTCTTCTGGGTTTATTGTTTGCATTCTGATGTTCACCTTTCGTCTTTCACTATTCGCGCCGGGAATAATCAATATAATCGGTCTGCTTCCTTTGCTATATTCGATCTCATAGTCATATTCTTCTAGCCTCAATCTCCATCACATTAGTCTCGGTGAAGTATCCTTGACCTTATATAACCACTTAAATGCCTGATGATCCGTTTGTATTATGAAGTGTCTCTCTAGTAAGTATTGGCGTAACCTTTTCATCGCCCAAGCTATAGCTAATAGCTCTTTTACCGTGGTAGTATAATTTCTATCTGCGGAATTCAGGGTAGGTGTGATGAAACTGCAGGGATGTCCGTCCTATGAGAGCACATCTCCTATCCCTTCGTTGCTGGCATCCCTTGTCAGTACAAATGTCTTGTTGAAATCCTGGTATTGTAGTGTAGCTTGCTCGCGTAGTTCATTTTTCAAAGTGTTAAATGCTGATTGCTGTTCGTCTTTCCATTGAAAGGGAGTTTTCTTTTGGGTGATGATTGTTAGGGGTTTCGTGATGTCGGCGAAGATTTTTATGAATTTGCGATCGTATCCAACTAATCCCAGAAATGGTTTTAATTTTGTCATGTTTGTAGAATTAGGGAAGCTTTGTATAGATTCCATCTTTTTGCATTCGGTTTGATTCCGTCTTTAGTGAAGATGTGTCCTGGGTATTCTAGTTCGTGTTTCAGGAATTGGCAATTGTCAGGCTGTATCTTCAGTCCAACTTCCTTCAGTCTGTTAAATACTATTGCTAGGTTGCGATCGTGTTCCTCTGTAGTGTTTCCAAGTATTACTTTATCGTCTATATATGCAAATAATACTAGCCAATCAGTGATCGTAATGCGCTGTCCATCATTCTTTGGAATTTAGCTGGCGCTTTCTTTAGACCGAAAGGCACTCTTTTGTAGTAACAATGTCTGTCCATCGTGCTGAAGGCAGTGCACTTTTTGTGGTGAGGGTTCATAGGTATTTGATGGAAACCTGACGAGAGGTCCAATGCACTGAAGAATTTAGCATTTCCTAAGTGGGCGAATATGTCATCGGCTTGCGGATGTAGATATGCAAACCGATTTCATTTGACATCCGAAATTAAATCACAATTCTCCATTTTTGTTTGCCAGACGCATCCAGTTCTCTGAGCACTACACAGGCTGGTGCATTATAAGGTGAGTCTGAATCTTCCATTCCACCTTTGTCTAATATTTCATTAATTTAGTTTTCGAACTCCTTTTTGTGGCGTTCTGGAGTTCTGTATGTTTCAATATTTACAGTCTGTCTGTTTGTTCGTATATGTCGAATTGGGTTAATGTGGTACAGGGTAATGGTTCATTGTCAGTTGAAATGATGTTCTGGTAATTGCATACAATTTTCATAATAGGTTCTCTTAATCCTTCTTTGCCATGGAGTCAAAGCATGGTCAATACCTTTGTGATTTTGGGATCATCTGAGTCTATTTGACTGTGATACTCAATTTGAATATCATGCTCACCATTATTAAAGAAGTAAACACGAACAGGATCATGGTTCAGGTTAACTACGTGGGTAACTGATCGTCAACTGGGGACTCTCTAGGTGGTAGGAGTCGCCTGTAATTAAAACCATCGTTATTAAGATGGAGTAGCTTGTTACTTATTGTGTATTGATATTTCTCTAGAATGGGTAATCCTTCTTTCCGTCTTGTGTCAACGGGATGTTGTCCTATACTATTAGTAATTCGTGTGTTAATTGTCCATCTTTTACCGGTGTCAGCTATAGATTTTGTATTTCGTGGAACCTACTTGAATTATTTTAACATGTTTTAACTTTATCTGGTCTCTGACGAATCCTCTTTAGATGAGACTGGCTTCCGCTGCGGTATCAATGAGGAATCTTTCTCGTCGGCGGTTTCCCGGGAATCTTGTTTGAATGCATCGTTGCTCGCCTGGGGTGTAGTGCAACCTTCTAATCTCTGGTTGTTTATTCACGGCGGAGTTTCTCTTGGCTGGACTCCATGAAAATGTGATTTCTGATGTCCTATCTTTTGGCAATGTTCGCAGCGTATCGGGTTCGTTCGCAGTTTATTAGTCTCCGTGCATGTTTTGAGTCTCGGATTCCCTCTGTAACCAAGGTTTGGACTCATCATGGGTCTTGATGATGGGGGAAGTCCAGATATATTCTGGTTTCGTTTTGACTCTTTAAAACATGCATATACGTTACTTGCTTCCTGTTGGGCATCACTGATTGATCCGGGTTCTATAGGAACGACTAGCTGAGCTATTTTCACACGCAAGTTGCATATGAAGAATCTTATAGGCTCATGTGTCCTTTCATCCAATGCAATGCTCCCAGCAGTCGGGTTTCTATGCTTAGCTTGAATGGCGTACTGCAGTTCCCTTAGACTCTGACCAACGCGATTTGCATAAGATTGCACGCTTTCGGTTTGTCCTTGCATCGTCTGTTGCATCCTACTCCGGCTTCCGCTTATGGTGGTTGGTGTGGATAGTTGTGATCGTAATGCTTCGTATAAATCTTCGTAGGTATTTATCTGACAAAACCTGATGGCTTTCTTTGCTTGACTGACGATTTTTTCTGCTATTATCATTTCTAGAGGCATCGGTTTATCGAATGTTCTGTTTCTTGCGAATCTTACCGTTTTGATGAACTCTTCTGTCCCGATATCATCCTCTCCGTTCAGATTTTCCACGCATCGTAAAGTTTCGGTCGAGCTCATCAGTACTAGTTCGTGCGCTGTATTTCTCGTTGGTTGGTGCTCTGTAGGTAGGGCGGATGGGAATGGCTCACTTGTTTCATGCCCAGTTATGGCGGTCGCTGTTGTTTCGTCGACAGTGGGACTTGTTTCAGTGCGGAGTATGCTTTCCCCTGTGTTGATTCCCATAGTGCTTGCGAGTCCCAGTAATTCCTGCTGTTGGACTTGGAACTTTACATCTGATTCCTCTATTGCTTCTGTTAGGTTTGATATCGCGGAATTGTGAGATATAGTTCGCTTAGCGTTAGCCTCTTTTCGTTCCTCTAAGCCGCGTATTGATGCTTGCATTCATCCCAGTTGTTTAAGCATTGCCTCTTGGGTTGCGAGTATTTTATCTAATGCGCTTTCGGGTATTTCGTATTTAGACATGTTTGAAAGTTTTTACCTCGGTTCACTGCATGTTTCCTGCAGGTGCGACCTTGGTCCGGTCTTCTTCTTGCTCCGTGGAGAAGGTATTTCCGTTGCTCCACAAGTGCATTTGCTGGTGATTGTCGTATCCTATCCCGGCAGGATCGCCAGTTTTGTCACGGGGAAATACGTGCCAAGTACTAAACTAAAATATAAACGAGCGGCTCATCAACCTTGGTGGAGGTGACCATTTCTAGTAGATACTAGGTATCTTATATTTATAGTTACTCCGTAAAATGATTGTAATACAGATATTGAATAATTTCAAATATTTAACGTACGTTTTCAGAATAGGTATACAAATGAGGAAGCGTTCTGTTTGAGGTACAATGTAGAACTTATTTGTTCGTTTGAGCTCGGTTTTTATGTTACAATTTTCTGGTTGAGTTGGCGGTTTCTGGTCATATGTTGGCTTGTTATGGCTGATTTTGCTACGGTTGATATCTGAGAGGTTTCCGGTAACGCTATGGTTGAATTTTGGCAAATTTTGCTACTGTTATTTTATGGGCGGTATCCGGTGATGCGTAGGCTGGATTTTGGCTGGCGTCACACTGCTATGCGTTGGCTGGATTTTGGCGGGCGTCACAACGGATAGGTCACTTATAAAACGTTTGACTTCATACCCATTGGAAATGATCTCTAGCGGTTTTACTGCCCGGTTTGATATTCATACCGTCAATTGAGGTGCCTACTGCCAATTCTGTACACCGCATTTGCTCCCGAAATAACTGGTTCATCTTTCGGAATCAGACGGTATGTGCATCTATTGACTGAGCCGTACGAATATTCCATATGATATTTCATTTCATACGTGAAATTAAGGTGACCGACACTGAAACGTATATTAAAGTGTTCTACTGAACACGATGGTATACCCTCAACACGGCGTGTTAGCTTCGCGGAAAGTAAGGCTTTCAGTGGAAGGTTTGCCTCTATGGCACTGAGTAGCTTTCTATGACGGGTTGCCGGTCTGCTTTAACTATCCAACCGTCAACAAAGATGTCTATGGGCAATAATGTACAGTGGATTTACGCCAGGAATACCTGGCTTGACCTTTGGAATCGCAGGAAAGGTGAAGCCATGGACTTAGCTGTTCAACTCTTAAAGGAGGTGCGACAGTTCTCGAACGGTTTGACCGTAGATATTCTAATTCACACATGAAAATAAGATGACGGTCAATACGATGCATACGACATTGCTTCTCTGAACACGAAGTTATGTTGTCAATTTAGAAGGTTAGTTTCACGGAAGGTTAGGTATTCGGTATGAAAAATGGCCTTACACAAATCGATAATGTTTACCAACGGCTTTTCGCCTTGCTTAAATATTCGATCCGTGTATTATGGTATGCAATGCAAATTCCAGCTTGCGCTCTAGTTCACGGATTACCTGGTTTGACTCTCGGAATCACAGGATAAGTGAAGCTATTGACGAAGCGATGCAACTTTCAAATAAGGTGGTAACGTCCTCAAACCGTATGACCAACAATCTTGATATTCATATATGAAATTAATGTGCCCGTCACTGAACTGTAAACCAATTTGATCCTCTCGACACTACCTTATACTCTCCATAAAGCCGGTTATGCTTCCTGAGGGTATGGACTTCACTGTAACGTTTGCTTTATACTAACTGGTGTCGTACTTTGACGGTTTGACGCCCTACTTTAACATTCAAACCGTGAATTTAGGTGTCCAATGCCAATACTGTTCAGCGGCATACTCCCGAAATACCTGGTATGATCCTTGGAATCAAAGGATTGGTGAAGCTATTAACATATCCATTCGAATCACAGAGAAGGCGGCAACTTTCTCGAACGGTTTGACACTCGATCTTCTATGTCATACATGAAATTTAGGACCCCGCCAATCCAATGTATAGCAATTAGTTTCAATGTGCACGAAGTTATACTCTCGATACACGAGGATAGGTTCTCCGAAGGTATGGCATTCGGTAATATGTTTGACTCTCTACCAATTGGTAACGTACTACAACGCTTTAATACTGTACGTTAATATTCAAATCGTGAATTAAGGTGTCCATTGCCAATACTGTGCTGTACTTACACTCCCGTAATACCTGACATGATTCTCGAATGCACAGTGTAGGTGAAGCTATTCCTTTAGCAGTTCGGCCCACAAAGATGATGGTAACGTTCTCGAAACAAATTAATGCATGAAATTGAGGTACCAGTCACTAAAATGTATACTCGTTCGTGCCTCAGATCATGCAGCTATGCTCTCGCTACAACTGATTATCTTCTCGGAAAGTATGGCCTTCGGTAAAGAGTTCGATCCTATACCAATAGGTAACGTTCTACAATGGTTTGTCTGTGTGCTTATATAGTTATACCATGAATTCGGGTGCCTAATGCCAATACTGAGCAGCGGATTGTCAGCCGGATTGTCAACCTGCTCTCACTCTCGGTATCAGAGAATAGGTGATGCTATTGACTTAGTCGATCCATCCTCATGGAAGGTGGTAATGATCTCTTTTAATTAATACATCAAATTAAGGTACCAAGCACTGAAAGGAATACTAATTTGCGTCTCTGAGCATGAAGTTACACTCTAGATACAACAGGATAGCGTCTCGAAAGGTGAGGCCATCGGTAATATGATTGACACTATAACAATAAATATCTTTCCACAACGGTTTCTCTCTGTTCGTTAATATTTATACCGCGAACTCGGATGTCTATTGCGTATGACGTACAGCGGATGTATTCGCGGAATATATGCTTTGACTCTCGGAATCGCAGGAAAGATGAAGCTGTTGCCTCAGCCGATCGACTCACAAAGGTGGTGACGGTCTCGAACGATATGAACCTCGATGTGCTAATTGATACACGAAGTTCGGGTGTGCGACACTAAGCTGAATACTAATTTGTTTCTCTGAACACGAAGTTATACCCACTATGCAGCGGGTGAAGTTCTCGATAGGTAAGGCCATCGGTAAAGAGTTTGACTTTATACCAATAGGTGAGGTTCAACAACGACTTGACACTGTTCGATAATATTGAAACGGTCAATTGAGGTGTCAGTTACCAACACTGTGCTGGGGATTTCCACCAGGAGTACCTGCTTTTACTTTCGGAAACATAAGATATGGGAAGTTACTGACTTAGCCGCTCGACTCTCAAAGAAGGTGGTATCATTTATCCAAGGCTTTACTCGCAATTTTCTAACTCATACACGAAGTTAAGGTCCCCGTCACTAAAGTGTATACTAATATGCTCCTCTGAACACGTTGTCATACTCCCGATGCAGCGGGTTTGGTGTTCGGTTGGTACGGTCATCGGTCAGACGTTTGACTTTGTACCAATTGCTATCGTCGTCAACTGGTTTGACGCCTTGCTTTGATTTTCAAACCTTTAATTATCGTGCCTATTGCCAATACTGTTCAGCGAAAATACTCCCGGTATATCTGATTTGGCTTTCTGGAACACAGGATCGGTGAAAATATTGACTTACACGTTCGACCCTCAAGGAAGGTGGTAACGTTGTGGGTGGGATTGAATCTCGATCTTCTAATTCATACATGTAATTAGAGTGTCTGTCATTAATGTTCACTAATGTGTTCCTCTGACCACGAAGTTATACTATAGATACAGCGGGCTATCTTCTCGTAATGTAAGGCCGTCGCTATTAAGTTTGATTCTATATCGAATTACAACTTTATACATTGGTTTGACTCTGGACTTTAATATTTATACCATGAGATAGGGTGTATGATGCCAACTCTTTACAGCGGATTTACTCCCTGAATACAGGGTTTGTGTCACAGAATCATGGTATAAGTGAAGTTATTGGTATAGCTGTTCTTCTCTCAAATAAGATGGTCACGTTCCCGAACCGTTTGACACACGAAGTCCAAATTCATATTTGAAATTAAGGTGCCGTCACTAAAATGTATATTAGTGTGATCCTCTAAGCACGAAGTTATATACACCGGATCCAGCGGGCTAGCTTCTCGAACGATAAGGCTTTCGGTAAAACTTTTGACTCTATATCGACTGGTAACGCTCTGTAACTTAGTGGCGATCAATTTTAATATTCAACCAGTGGGGTAAGGTGTCTCTTTCCAATACTGCGCTGCGTATTTACTCTCGGATTACCTGGTTTGACTCTTGGAATCACAGGATAGGTGAAGCTATTGACTTATCGGTTACAATCTCAAAGGTGTGGTAACGATCCCGACGTTATGGCTATCGATCTTCTAATTCGTCCACGGAGGTAAGGTGCCCGTCACTTAAATAAATATTAATTTCTTTCTGAGAAGACGAAGTTATACTCTAGATACAGCGGGACAGTTTTTCGGAGGGTACGGTGTTCTGTAGAACGTTAGACTTTGCAGCAATGGGTAACGTTCTACAACGATTTGACGCGTGAAATTAATATTCAAACCGTGAAATAAGGTGTCCAGGGCCAATACTGTTGCGCGGATTTACCCCCAGGACAGCTGGTTTGACGCTCCGACTCGCAGGATTGGTGATGCTATTGACAGCCGATCGAATCCCATAGAAGGAGGTATTGATTTCTAACGGCTTGACTCTCGATTTTGAAATTTATATCTGAAAATGTGGTGCCCACCTGCAAACATGTCTACTAGTTTGATTCCGCGAAAATGGAGCATGGTACCCGCTACAGCAAGTTATGGTGACGGAAGGAAAGGTATTGGGAAAAAGGAATGACTTTATACCAATTGGTAATATTCTCCGACGGTTTGACTCTCCATATTAATATACATAACCACATCGAAGGTGTCCATTGCCAATACAATTCAGCGGAATTTCTACCGTATTACCTGAACTGACTCTCGGAATCCCAGGATATGTGAATCTATTGACCTAGTCACTGGATTCACAAAAAAAGGCGGTAACGTTCTCGAACGGTCTGACGCTCGACCTTTCATGTATTAGATATAAAGGTGCCCGTAACTATATGCATATTAATCTGCTTCTCTGAGCACGAAGTTATACTCTCGATGCAGCGGGTTATGTTCTAGGAAGGTATGGTCATCCCTAAAAAGGATGACTATAGAACACTAGGTAACGTCCTACAATGGTTTGTATCTGTTCTTTAATACTAATAATTGTGATAAAGCGTATGTAATTCCAACACTGTACCCCGGGTTTAGTCGCGGAATACATGGCTTCTCTGTCGGAATCACAGGATAGGTGAAGCTATTGACTTAGCCTTTCTGATCTCAAAGAGGGTGGTATCGTTCTCGATCGGTTTGACCGTTGATGTTCTACTTCATACATGTAATTGAGGTTCCCGTCATTAAAATTCATAATAATGTGCTTCACTGAACACTAAGTAATACTCTCGATGTAGGGCGGGTTCGTTCTCGGAAGGTAAGGCATTCTGTAAATAGTTTTACACTATACTCATCACACGATTATACTCTCAATGCAGCGGGGTAGGATTATGGAAGGTAAGTTGTTTTATAAAGAGTAAGACTTTAAAACATTTGGTAATGTTCCACAACGGCACGACCGCCTGCTTTAGTATTCAAACCGTGAATTGAGGTGTCTACTGCCAATACTGTACAGCAAATTGACTCCTGGAATATCTGGTTTGACTTTTGGAATCACAAGATTTGAGCAGTTATTGACATAGCCGTGCGACTCTCCGAGAAGGTGGTCACGTTCTCGAGTGGTTTGACCCTCGGTCTCTTAATTAATACATGGAGCTAAAGTATCCGGCACTGATATTTAGACCAATTTGGTTCTCAGTCACGAAGTTGTCCTTCCGATACAGCGAATGACGGTCTCGAATGGTGAGGCCCAGGTGAAAAGTTTCACTCTATACCACTGGATAACGTTATGCAACCGGTTGACCCCGTGCTTTAGTAATCAAACCGTGAATTAAGGTGTCCATTGCCAAAAGAGTTCAGCGTAGTTTCTCCCGGTCTACCTGGTTTGACTCTCGGAAGTACGGGATAGTTGAAGCTATTGACTTAGCGGTACGACTGTGAAAAAAGGACGTAACGTACTTAAGCGGTAAGACTATGGATCTTCTTATTCATTCATGAAATTAATGTGTTCGTCACCAAAATATAAACAAATTCGGCCCTCTAAACTGTATTTTATTCTCTAGATACAGCGGCTTAGTTCTTCGGAAGGTAAGGTCTTCTGAAATACGATTGACTCAGTACCAATTGGTAACGCTGACAAACACTTTGACCCTCTACTTTAATGTTCAAACCGTGAATTAAGGGGTCTAATGCCAATACTGTTCAGTAGCTTTACTCCCGGAGTATCTGGATTTTCTCTCCGAATCGTAGGATAGGAGGAGCTATTGGATTGGCCCTTTCACTTTCAAAAAAACGTGGCAGCGCTGTAGAAAGGTTTGACTCTCGACTTTGCTATTCCTACATGAAAATAAGGTGCCCCCCTGCTGACATGCCTACCAATTTTACGCCGTGAACACTAAGCAAGGCATTCCCTGCAGCTGGTAAGTTTCATGGACGGTAAGACCTTCGGCTAAAGTTTGACACTATACAAATACGTAACGGTCTACAACTGTTTGACTCGGTACTTGAATACTTATGCCGTGAATTAGGGTATCTAATGCCAATACGGTAAACCGATATACTCTTCGAATACATGGTTTGACTCTCGGATTTACAGGATAGGTGGAGCTATTGACTCAGTCAGTCGCCGT
>NW_027471340.1:0-26519 GCF_051020765.1 Lasioglossum baleicum
CTTTATTCTCTTGTTATAGTACTTTGTCCGTAATTTATTGAATTTTATCCAAATTTTATTAAGATGATAATTGCTATTGTTATTACTATTATACTATGCTATTAAAATGAGAATTATAATTAAATTTGCAATATTTTGTACTGTATTGTTACATTTATACTATTTTAATGCATGTCGTTATTTCACAATAATATTTAGGAAAGTACAATTTAATTCTTCAAGACGAATTGTTTCTATATTACTTTATTAAAACTTTAAATTTGATTTGTGATGAAATTTGTACTATTTCTATTATATATTCGTACATATACTAATTCATTATTGTATACGATATATCTTGCTTGTTGAAGTATCTATGTTTCGAAAAATTTGTTTCTTATTTTTAGCTGTTTGAATCATGGGAATTTGTTTGGTCACTTTTACGTTAGAAGATGAGTTTACAATGCTTGGTAAAATAATATAATTTCAAATTAATAAGATCGTATTACTTTGTTGTTTCGCTATACGCTTCGAATCTGTCGCAATAATAAATATTAACTTTCAGAATGAACTAATTCATAATATTCTTAAATATATTATTTTCCCGTCATTTTATCAAAACGCCGATTTTTTGTATTTTATTGAAATATTGTTAAATAGTATTTCAGCGTTACTCTTCCCTATATGTTTTTGTAGAAGTTACTGTTCGTACTTACTATGATATGTTTAAAAGCTTCCACAGGATAAGCTAACTGCTACTAAAGCGAAACCCTAATAGCAAAGTATCAATTGAACATATACGTCAATAATGAACAAACTCAACAATTTTCGTACTGGATTTAAAATTGTGATGCAACGGCAGAGTTAATTTTACACGAAAAACTTTCCTTCCCACGATCAAATAAATAATAAACGTGCAATAAATAAGTAATGAACATAAAATAAATAATGAATTTACACAAATGACTCTTAGAAATTTCTTAACCGAAATATGCAATAAATCAGAAGGTGCGATTTCCATATACATTTAGAACTTTTAATTTATTTTACGCGAAATTGGCTTCCTATAAAGCTGGCTTTGATATTGATTAATGATTTTCATACTAAATTACTTGTGTACTCAGATTCCTTATCGACAACCGCCATAGACTGCGGAAGCTTTTGATCTCACGATAATTGATACTGACAGTATATAACTTTAAAAACACGTACAGAATATACATATTTTTACTCGGTTGCATATGCCATATATTACATTTTCTTTATTACTTCTTCTTTCTAGCTTCTAAAGGCGTCTGCGTCATATGTGTCAGTACTGTATGCTATGTATTAATTACGAAGACACTCGTCATAAGAAATATAAGAATTTCATATGATTACAGTAATTAAAACAAATTATGTAAATGCACATTATGTTGTGTGGGGCAATAAAGACTTGAAATATATCTTATTTGTTCAATGATTTATTAGCAAGATAAAAGAATTTACAGAAAACCTGATTCATTAATTAGAAAGTGTAGTCTGATTATTTTTCATTACGTTATTATTTCTAGAAATGTTCTTACTAACGTATTTATTAATTTTGTGGGAGGAGCAACACATAACTAAATAGATGCGTATTGTTTTACATTCTTTAATAACAGTATACTATTATGGTATTTGTGAACGGGCGAGCGTTTCTCGTGGCGAATGGCAAAAGTTTGAATAGTTTAGTAGCGAATCGATTGACTGTCAGTGCGATTCATGAGTATTCAGAATGGTAGAAATGTGGACCATGAGAATATTTTTATTAAATAATTAGCGGTGGATGATCGACCGATTCCATAATTCCGTACACACATTTAGAACCTCTGAGCGTGTAGCAATGCATAATATCAATGGGTATAGATGGAATGCCGAATGATGTAAGAATCGGAATGCAAGTGTTCATGGCGTATGAATCTGTATTTTTACAATAAATATAATCGATTTATTTAACAGAGTTGTTGTCCACTGAGAATCAAATTTTACTGTATCATACATAACGAATTAATAACAGATTCTATGGTCTGTATTTCTACAGTAAATATAATCTAACAGAGTTGTTGTCCACTGAGAATCCAATTTCAATATTACACTTGCAGTGACTCTTGCGAATTGGTACAATGTACGCTGATATTAGCTACATACATACTCAAATAAAGTGAACTTTTCTGAATAATATAAAAAATTAATTAAATTAACCGTAGATTATACTTCTTTGTTTTACTTGAAGTTGATTGTATGAGAAATGAAAGTGATAAGGTGATAGGAGAGCTATGAAAAAACAGGTTAATGAGCTATTGAAGCTTGCCAATCCAACGATTTATTATATTAGATATAGAAGATAGAGTATACCCTATAGTACTATTTATTTCTTGTAACATAATCTGAACATTATTTGAACACGCGATCTCTTTCTCTTGGCAAGGTATACTTTTTCGAAGGTACTCGAAGTAACTGTTGTTACTGCATTTTTTTAAGCTTTTACGATGAAAAATAGTTTCATTATTTTTATCATTTTTACTGACATCTTTTCATTTTCACTTTACATTTCTTTTCGATAATTATGAAAGTGATCTAACAAGTTAAAATTTCATCGCTTATTTCGTATCAACTATATTTATATTACAATAAAACGAAATTATTCTTGATGAAACAGCGAGGAACTAAATCATCAAATTGCTTTTGTATCTTTGATATAGTTAAATTGTTTAATTCGTAACATATTTAATGCACGAAATTTTTTATATTTCGAAACGGGACATACGTATAACTAAGACCACCATATGTTCATTGTTTCTTGCGTTTCTTGCAATGATTTACTATATATTTCTTTGTTTGGAATTTTTCATTTATAAGAAGTCAAAATAAAAAACGGTAATGAATCAGTGTAACCTGTTTAAGGATAAGCTTATTCATCACTAGAATTATGCAAAACAGTGTTCACACAATGGACTATTTTATTTACATTCGAAATTTAAGATTCCGTAACCATGAGTATTTTTACTAGTCTCATATATTCCTTTTTCTTGCTTAGCATAACGCAATATCGATTCGTTCAGATTCTCAAAAATGATTTTAATGAATCTGCAGCAAGAATTGGTTTCTGAGATTCTCTGAATTCAGCTCAGCTCAACAAAGCAAACGCAGCGAATAAAAGCATAATAGAGACAGAGATAGATAGAGAGAGAGAGCATGAAAGGGACAGATATATATATATAACGTAAACTTATATAAGAAACAATATTTCACATACCAATAATAATTACATTATTTTTAAGTGCCTTATTTGAAGTCCATTTTTAATTTTAATTTCATTAAAATTTCGCTACAGTGCTTACTATTACTTATTACTATTATTATTTGTTTATGATATTATTATGCACTAACTACAATATACAAATATACATATATATGTATACTGACATACAATTACTAGCAAAATACCAATCTAATACCATGAACTTTCTGCTTAGACTTTCTCTTTAGTAGAAATAATCTCATGAATTTTTAACTATATCGAAAAAAGAAAACAATAAAATTTATAGAAATTTTTTAGTTTTCACTTGTCATTCTTTCGAATTTGAACGCAAATTGCTGCTGATTTTACTTTCTGAAATTCTTTTATTCAAAGTTGCTTAACAATGCTGATCTGATTTGACAGTTTCCTAAAATTTATAACATCTTCCATTAAATAAGAATATAGATAAGATTTCACTAAAACAATGAAATGTATTCAGTTTTTAATTTAAAATAATTCCAATAAGCTTGTGTTTCTGTTTGGTAAAATAAATAAACGAGAAAAGATGAAAATTGTGCAAATTTAATTCTTTGTCTGCTGCAATTCGTTGTTTTTTTAATTTGAATATCGATCCTTGGTGATTTTGCTATCTGAGTGATATTGTTTTATTTCGTTGTTTGTTTCACTGAATTAAACTGTGTGCAGGAAAAGGAGATACCTTTCTGGACTGTTTCTTAGAAGGGGGGAAGATCTGATATCGATAGCTGATACCCAATATCAGGTTTTCAGTCAATATTAACGAAGTATTGTAGTAAGCCAAAATAATATTTAATGTTAAATTTAATTTTAATATTAATTATAGTTAGAGAATATTTCAATTCAAAATTGTATATTAAAATTTTTACAAAATCATATTATATATATTATATATTATACAGACTTGTCAAATAATAATTATAATATTTTTTACAATTATATACAAACCTACCCATTTTGGCAGCTGCGATTTAAAAATATAACTTAAATCAGATTAATAAAGGTTAGAATTTCTACTTCTATTACCACACTATCAAAAATCGATTGCATTATG
The DNA here is from genome assembly GCF_051020765.1 of Lasioglossum baleicum. Taxonomy (NCBI): domain Eukaryota; kingdom Metazoa; phylum Arthropoda; class Insecta; order Hymenoptera; family Halictidae; genus Lasioglossum; species Lasioglossum baleicum. The sequence goes on from NW_027471340.1 coordinate 4,332, forward strand.
TCATTCATAGGATTTTGTAGTTGTTAATTGAAAATTGGATTAATTAATTAAAACTGAAATAGATTCTCATATTAAAAGAATTTACGTTCCGTTTAGATGTACTTAAGAAATATTTTAATAAATAGTTAAAAATTTTTGCATACAATTTGTTCGTCTTCGTCAATTTATTTAAAAAATCTCTTATACCTATGTACGAATTATTCAATGTAGATATTTGAATATTGAAGACAACGTTTTGACAAAAGAACAGAATATTAATAATAATGTTAAGTATGCAGAATTACAATTTGTAGTAACAATAATATCATAGTTAACATTTTTTATAAATATTAAACATCAAGTTAATTTATTAATGGACTACTTTAATATTAAAATTTTCAGAAATATAAGAAATGCAATTAATCGTTTTGGTTCTAAATGATTTATATGTGTGGCGGTAATTATGAGAGTGATCAAAGTGAAAAATTAAACAGGAGCAGTTTTGCCACTTACTTTAGGTCACATTCATTTACACTATAATAAAATAAAATTATTTTTAACAAAGTAGCAAAAAATTGAACCGTCCAGTAAACGTTGTATCTTTGACACAATTAATTTTTCTAATTTGTGATATATTTCATGCGTGAGACTTGTAACATTTCGGAATAGAAAATATGAGTTAGGCAATTTTCTTCAAAGAAAATGCAAAAATACGACGATTAATATACAATTTGTTAGATTGAAAAAAGCAAGCAGGTATCTTACCTACTTCTGAAGTACACTGGGCATTTTTGAAGAAGTTAGAGATAATTATGGAAGATGATTCGTACCATAACATCCTTCATTATTCAACCAATGAAAGCAAATCTAGCACAATTACGATAATTTCCGACTAATCGTAGTAAGAGTTTTTAACATCCAAAGAATGCCATAAATGAAAATTTATGGCAACTGAAACTTATTGTTAGTCAAACGTTTGAAAACAGTCGATGATCCAAATGGTCCAATCTGAAACTATCGTTAATATAATTCGACAACGTCTTGTCGATCACGGATTCCGTTGTCAGTTTTATTTGTACGAAATTAAACCTCGATCGATGATTTGTTTAAAATGGTCAGGATTGCGAGTGAATGTTCTGTTTGACAATTATTGTACAATACAAGCCTATTGTGCTGAAATTGTATTTGATTCGCTGACGTTTCATACAATTATTGAATTCACTGCTTTTGATGGCTGAATTTTGTGCAGTGGTTCACATGAGTTCAGTCTTGAAATTAAACCTTTGTTAGTATCAGGAAATGAACATATCAAGTGTTTTTAAACTTTCTCCTTGATTCATAATAAAGTGTATAAATTATTGGATTTTAATTTGACAATTTTCAATTTTGATTTCTATGCTATTCAATATTATTACCTTGTCTCATAAACGAATTTAAATAAACTGGTCTAAATAATTTCAGTATCGTTCACATCAGAAGACACTCTGCATATCGGCGTATACCAAATTTTTAAGTCGATTAATCAAAAATTAAATTATCGAAAATAGAATTACTTAATTTCTTGCCTTTATATTCTTCTTCATTTTTCAATACTTATAATCAATATCTACGTTATAATTTTGATTATAATCAATAATATTTTTAACTTATACATGATTTTTAGAGAATCTTATATAATACTGTTACAAGATTTTCGGTAATAGAAATGTCGACTATCCTATGAGTTAAATTGATCCGAATATTCTTAATTCGGATAAATTAATATTTTTAATAAAAGATATTTGATGATAGAGTGCTTTTTGAAAAATAGAAAATATTCCTGAGAATCTGATGAATGAATCGGTTTGGTTAGAAGATTCAACGTATTTCTTTGCCAATAATTCCTAAATCATAATTGCTTCAAGTATCGGGGATCAAGTTCATGACACATACCAAATTCCAAACGCTCCTGATTGTATGGATGAAATTGCATAAATTAAGTTCAGACGTGTTTCTAATGAATTAACTAATGTATGAGGCAATTTATTATACGAGAATTTAGGTTTCTGAAACATTAGAAACTGAATCAACGCTCAATTAAGAGATTTCATTGATGCTTTGCACGATCGAATGGCACTTAAGCTGATATATTAAATGGGATAAAACAATTAAAATACCATTAGTATGCAGACAAATATTTATCATACTTCCAAACATTATGACAAATCACTTCCATAGGTGCACAATAGTTGGAAGAACTTTCAAACTGCTTTGATTTAATTTTTCGAATTAGACACAGATCAATGTTGATAGGGAACCAACGTCAAACATTAAGATTTAAATAATTGATATAGTCCACGTTGTTGGTGGTGTTCGATGTAATTTTAATACTGTGCAGAATAGTGATGATAAAAATGTAATATCATTTTTCTTATCTTCAAGGAATCAGTTCAGGACAGTTATGTACTTCCATAAACTAAGGTCTCAATTGAATTGGTGTACAATAGGACTTCGATTAACCACAATTCGATTTATGGATGTCATTCAATGTAATTTCAATATCAGGTAGAACAATATTAATAAAAAGGATACCTTACCTTGTCGTTTTATCTTATCTTCAGAATAACACTCTCTTACAACTTATTGCTAATTATTAGAATTTTAATCAGTTATAGCAACTCGAAGATTAATGTTTCAATTAAAAAACTTCTTGGATGAAGAGAACTTTTCGAAATTGGTCACTATTTCTAAATATCGCATTCTTATAGTCTTTGTTATGCTAGTACGATATATTAAGCATTCGAACACTTTTAATAAATTGAAAACAAATATCTTCGAATATTATCACATTCTCCACATGCGCAAAGATACAATCCATGTTAAGCGTTATCGAATATTAAATACTTATGATTATTATAAAAGTAAAATAAATTTGATCCAATTTTTAAATATCAGGAACTTATTCACCAAATTGTTTTATCTGCGATGTACAAGTATTATGCCATTTTTCGAGCTTATAAAATACATTTGTGACAGCGTTTCTATCGAATCTTACTAGTCACGCGAATTTCCTTAGAGTCATTATTATTCAATCACATTTTGCAAAATGACAGAAACGTTATAACACACATAGCATTTTGTTACTTATTCAAGACTTTCACATTATTCCACCGCAAGAAAATATTCGAATTCTTCGCAACTTCTACCGAATCTAATGTAATATGCATTCACGCCTCGTGAATTTGTTGCCTTTCGTATGGAAAGTAATTGTCGTTGTAGCAAAGTTGAAGTTATATTTTGAGGAATATTCTTGTCTTAGCTACTTTCTCTCCCCCCCCCCCCCCAGTAAACCTGCAATTACCGTGAAGTTACTTACAATATTCATGTGAACCGTGGAAATATGAAGTCGATAGCTCAGTCTTCGTGCATGCTCGCTCATGATTTCCACGAAACTTTCAGTTCATCCTGAGACTTCTCGGAAGCAAGGTTCCTCCTAGTCTCTAGCCACCTGCAAGCCTGCTGATGATGACACTGATATCTATCTTTGAAGATTATACGATTCCGTAAATAGAAAGTAATACGTTACAGAATATAGGCGAAGGAGAGTAACTAATTTCTGTAAAATGTCATCGCTAAACACGATTAGCCCCTCTGTTAAGTTTGGCCTCCGTTTCTCCGGCGTCTGGCCTGGAACACGGTTTCCGTTCATACACAAGTTTCTCTGGGTGATAATTCTGTCTTGGATGCAGATTTTTCAATTCAGATATATCATCATGCATTTCAGATCCGAAAGTCTTACAGAGACTGTGGACAACCTGAGCATCACCTTGTGTTTCACTCTGGTCTTTCTGAAGCTCATTCTTACTTGGCTTAATTATGGGTAAGTCATACTGCTTCTAGATAATGTAAAATTTACGGATAATATTCCAGTTTTCGAAATTTTTCACAAGAAATTCGTAAGTCTTTCCTATGGCTATGTATATTTAATATTTACAGTTTTCTTGTGTGCACGTATTTTTATATTTCGCAGTTATGGTGAAATTTCTTTTTACATACATTCTCGAGGGAAAGTGTTAAGGGAAACATCTATTTGTTGCAGATTTAAACTGAAATACCTTCTTTGTTATAGTATGTCAATATCCATATGTTTATCGTGTATCTTTTGTATCTTAAACATTGGTTTCTTTATAGTTAAATTGGCGTAAGTGAAACAATGTAATTATACGTATGTTGCATTTTTTAAAATTATTTTATTTTACCTCGAATAGATGTAAGATATTATGACATTAGATAAATAGAAATTAACGTTGATTATGAAAATATTATTAAACGTGTATATCACTATTTTAAACAATTTTATAATAACATTTTGAAACATTTTCTCACCAATAATAGATAATAATTATGATTATTTTATTTATTGAGATGTACAATTAATCGTTAAAATAATTAAATACATGCATTACAATTTTCTATTTGTTTCTTGTATATTATATATATCTTCCAAAATTTCATCGTATTAATACTATAATTTAACGTCATAATATATATTTAATGAACTACGTTGTTACATCACTTTTCTTCGTATATCAAAATCAATATTTCGTTACTAATATAGGTTATAGTAATCAAGATTAGCGAAAATTTTTGTTGTATCAAGTACAATGGATAACTTTCATTTGATATAACAATATTTTACAGCCCTTTCAGTGAAATTTTATCTACCATGGAAGAGGATTGCCAAAAATACGCTGTTGTGGATGTAGACAATTTGATACCGAAAACTGGACAGGTTTCTTACTATTTGACAACTGTGATCATATATTCGTATTTGGTCACTGCTGGGTTTTACATGACCGGAAACCTTGCAGTGCAAGACTTGAACGATACAGCACACCGAAAGCTTTATTTCAGAATGGACTTGCCTTTTGAATACCATGAATCTCCAAATTACGAGCTTATAATAACTTTACAGTTTATTTTCCATTTGGCAAGTGGTATCGTGTTTGGAACGACCAGTGCACTTCTTTTAATGGCGGTAGGTACAAATAATACATTTTTCTTTAACATTTTTATATCTTGTTGAAAATATTATTTGGAAAATATAAAATCCGAGGAAGCAGATCTTACTTCGATAAAAATGTTAGTATATAGATAAAGATAATCGGTTTATTTGCACAAATAAATTTCATTTTAACGTGTTTAATATTTTTAATTTAACAATGCTGTACTTTACTTTCTAGTGATAATTGATTTCATATGCCAATAAAAATAAAAGTTGCACAAAAAGTTGATTTTCATAAACGTATTTGATTTAGCGTTTAATTTAACAATAATTTAATTTAATTTACTATAATTAGTTTAATATTTTATTAAGGCTATATTAAGAATAAGTAATTTTCGTATTGAATTCAAAATTTACTGTGTATACGAATCAAACAAAAATAATGTACTATAGAACTAATGGAATATTTACAATCAACAGTTTTATGTAATATTGAGAATGTAATTCATTTGAAATCAGTAATGAGTGTTTACATCAGAGTAATAGTAATAGTAATAGTAATGTGGGAATAAAGAGTGCTTGAAACAGCTGGGGATAGATAACAGCAATATTTGAACTGCGATCGTGAAGTCGTAGGAATGAGAGATGAATGATCATTCTCGATATTGGATTCGTATGGCTGACTTTTCAATATAGCAATTATATAATGTAAACAAGTATTAAAAAATGCTTATAAATTAAAATTATAAATTGAGAGTTAAAAGAGTCAGAGTTATTAAAGTTCTTCCAAATAACGATACCTGTATCGCGATGGGACCATTCAGGAGGCGATTCTCGTCGAGATACAGATTTTTCGTATCCAATATTGGTCGACCACATATCGCATACCTGTACAGTGTTCCTCTTTCTTTGACGAATACCGATTGTACACGTAATTTAACCAGAACATCATCAGATGGTGATTTTCAGAATTCACGCGTAATGAAAATCGAACGCGTATCCAACGCGTTGGGATTGCATGAACAGGAGGTGCACGATCACTGAAAACATTGGATTCGAGTGTTGGACTATGTTTTAAATATGACTGGACAGAACGCAAGAAATAAAAAGTTAAAAAAGCGTGTGACCGAGAGCAGATAAGTGTCGGAGGTGTGAATCGTTCAGTGCTAGAATCGAAATTATGTTTAAATCATAACTACCAGGTTATAGATCCTATTAAATTTTGTGTGGATATGTCTGACTGTCTTTTAGATGAGAATGCAAAAAACAGGAGAAATAAAGGATGTCAGTGCTCCTATATTTAGGAAAATGTATAAAAGCAACTACGATTCAGAATGGAACCAGAGCAACATAGAATTCAGAGCAAAGTATGAGAGTTAAAGTTCTTGAGCGAGGGTTTGGAGGATTGCTTTGTCATGAAATTAAAAGTTAGAGATTGATCTCGTTATTCGTATTGACTTTTTCCTTATTTAGAATACCTGATACCATAGAAAGTCAAAAGCGAATTTAATTTCGCCTTTGGCTAATTACAAAAATAAAGCGTCTGCGCGATGACTTGAGACAACGCAAAAAACAGAACATAACGAGAACAAAGGAACAACACGAATGAACTAATTAAATGTAATAAATAACACAAATCAAACACACGAGAAACGTTTCTTTTAGACTCTCGCCGATACCAAACGATTCATGTTTGTGACGGTCACAATTAAACTCATAGTTCTCAACTCTAAACTCAGAACTCACAAACTGAGGACTCCAGACTCTCAAACTCCAAAACTCAAAAGGACACTCTGTGCTGTGGAGGGTCCTTCTCGTATGCCTTGTGTCAATCCCCGTCTCACCACACTGACAAGTCCATGCAACTCTATGTTTAATCGCTAAAAATAATTTTGCGTAACGATATCATTGATTTTTATATAATTTTTGTAACGGTGTTATCGATTTTCAGCATTAGTCGATACCATCAAGGTGGCATTGGTCGATTTGTAATTTGTCTTCATAAAAATAGCACACTAAAATACTATAGTTGAAACTTTTGAAACTTGACTAGGCCGTTAGATCCAATATGTTGTTTTGTATAAATCTGTCAAACAAAGTTATAATTTACAACATTGCAGCGACGGAATTATCGTTTCTAGGTATTTCATGCAGGATGTAAAATCGATATTTTATGTCAACAATTAATGGAATATTCTAGTGAAAAAGAAAATAATATAAAAGTATTCATTAAAGGATTCCAGGAAGTTATAAAATTTACAGAAAACATCGAAAAATATTTTACGTTTATAGCTGTTAGCCAACTTATGTCAAACACTATAGTTTCGTGCTTCAAAGGATTCGTCATTGTATCTGTAAGTAGCTCTTCAATTTCTATCTACATATACGCCGACACGGCATTTCTTTACTATAATGTGTAGGAAATGTATATTACAGGCATTAAGTTCTGAAGATACAGCTCTTATACTGTTCCAATCTATTTTCTATTATGCAGTTATCTGTGCGGAGGCGTTTGTATATTGCTACGCTGGAGAATATCTTCGTACTAAGGTTGATAAATAAACTATCTTTCTGTTGTACGACACGTCCTGTGAAGTCAAATGTGGACACAGATATACAGTGCGATCCACTTAATTTTGTTACTTAAAATTACGTTGCAAAACGCATGTTGCTATACATTGTTCATTTTGTTTATCACACAGTTTGGAGTGTTAGTATTTTTAAATGAAAGAAAGGTGAAATCAATGTATGTATTGTTTTTGTTATCTATATTAGCACGTCGGTGATGATTCATGATTAGGTGTTAGGTCTAATCATTTGATGTCACTTAGTTTCGTTGATTACCACACTCTGTGGCCAAGAAGGGTGACACAAATTCGGAGTTTACTCAGAGTAAAATGCAATATGCCTTGTATGTTGACAGTTAAGTCTAGTCATTGTATGTCGATTGGAACTCTGTTAGACCTCTGCTCACCACAAGGTAGGTATTTATAGTAAGAGTTGCTTCTTCTTAGGATATGATGTTACACAGTCAAATATTCGATTGTGAGAAATAAACAACGATGGGTCTATCGAACTCCCTCTTGGGTTATAGTCAATGTGCACATTGACAGTATCAAGAACTCATCACGAAATACATGACGTTAGAACTATTACTTTGTTTCTCTAGCAAATCGAAGTAATCAAATAACTCACAAGTCTATGCAATGCACTTTAAGAAGATTGCATATTGAGGTTACAATAAGCGGTATTCTAAGGAGAGCATCTCTTCCTTCTGAGAGTGGTAAGCATGGCACCTCTACTCTACAGTTTCAGACGGCGGACAGCTGACACTACGAAATGAGATGTTCCCATTAGCGAGTATTGGCGGGATATATACGTAGTTGCAGTTAAACGTCTGATGAGCAGATCACGGCGGAAATACAAATTTCTAGTCCTTCTGTGGCAGTAAAAAAGATGCTAAATTTGCATAGGATGCAAGAAACAGCTGTCGTTTAAAATTCGTTGCTGAATATTTGACAGCTAGTCAGCTGTGGGCTTAGCAGTGATCACGTGATCGTTTGGTTTATATTGCTTGCCCTATCTCGTTGAACCGATAATAGATCTCGCACTGAGTTTTCTCAAGAATATCTCCGGTTCGAAACATCGTTAACTCTAATAGTGAAGTGACCAAAGAATAACTGTTAGAAGAAACTTATTATCACGTTAGCTGCCATGTCAGTCACCGGTGACTGACAGTGAATGTTCCGTTTATGGCGCGTCAGTGGCATAAGAGCTAATTTGTTAAGAACACATGGCATCATGCTAGTACTGTAAAAGTGTAAAAGATTTAATCTGAGTAAAATTCACGGCGATATGAAACTTCAACTAATTGTAAGTGTCAGCGGAATCCAACTTTTTAAACTTTCACAAGAATGAAGAGGAAGAATCAAGAGAAAGTGTTTGAAATAAAAGTTGATTCTTATATCTCCCCCGCACCACCATTTGTAAAAATGACATTCATAGCATATAGTGCTCTTATTAATCGCTGCAACGTTCATAAGTAACATTTTCGTAAATTGTTTTAAATAATGACAATATTTATGTGGCTAGTGTTCATGAATCACACTCAATGTATGTTCAATATGTTGCAAGTATTGCCTGTCACTTGATATGCACAAATATGGCATTTAAATACAGATAACTTGAAAAATGTAATTCTTTCAGTGCTTCATAAAGAAAAAAAAAAAAAAAAAATAAAACACTTAGAAAGAGAATATCGCAAATTTGAAATGTTTTCACATAATTTAAAAACATTTTTACAGAAATAGTGATAGATAAGGATTAATACAGCTGTCTTTGCAAGAATATTTTTGACGTACTCATTTAGATTAAGGATGCCCATCTCACTGATGTCGATTCAGAATGCACTGACTCTCTATTATATCTTTGGCTTTATATTTAAAAATTTTTAAGTTATTACATATATTCAACTTCACAGAAAACGCCATGTCGATTTACTATTATTACTTGATTATTTTTGATATCGTTGAATTTCATCGAAATATATGTAATATGTAGTACAGTTTGCCTAATCTTGTGTTATCAGAGACTAGTAAGATTCAGAGGAAATTCATAGTCATACTGTAATGGAAAACGATAGTTTCATAATTGCTTAACTATACAAGGGACCAAGGTTAACCCATCTTCAAACATCCGCTACATTTGCCCGTGTTTACATGCATTTCCATGGGATTACAGTCTGACGCTTACAATACTGATGACATAGGCAAAGTCATGAAGGACCATGATTGGGTTCACCCAGACCTCTAACCGATTATTGTTTTTACAGTACCTTTAATTATGTTTACGTTGTTCTGTTATAGTTCTTTCCATTTTTATCTTTAACAAAAGGTTTAGTTATTAATGTAGTTGATTAATATTATAATTATAAGAAATGTGTATTCTGCTTTATCCAGTTAAATACATATATGGTGTGAAAAAATACAATTAGGTCCTCTGTTGGGAAAAAACGAAATGACTTTCCGAACGATCTAATACAAAATTGGGAATATAACTAATATTTGTTTTATCACTGAAAATGTAGGCGAATAATTATTCTCTTGTCACGAAATAATTAGCAATAGATAAACTACTCTACTGTAGATCAAAGAGATCAATATCTTTTTCAATAAAACTTCTCTTCATTGAAACGAAGTGATTACCATTGTATATTAAGAATACTGTCATCATTTCTTTACCAATACAGTAAGAATCAGTTAAATTAGTTAAATAAAATTAGTTGAATACAATCAATGATGAAATGAAACGATATAACTTATTAATGTTATAGTCGTAATTATTCAAATAGTAGCAGCTATTAATACTGTGGTTATTGACCCTAGTAGTTGAGAGTATGAAAAAGGAGACACCGAATTAATTTTAATCCAATTAATTAGTTAAATACCAGTTACATTCACTAAATTTTATTCAATACTTTCAGTATTGGAAAGAACACTCTTTTCGTAACCCATTATCAATAATATTTAGAAATAAAAACAACAAATTCCAAAGAAATGAAAGTCGTACTGTATCGATAGAATATTGTACTCTATGCATATATTTCGGTAACATTTTGTTATTGTTTATCAAGTCAAAACATTTATGCTTCTATATTTGATCGATTTTAAATAATATATATATATATATATATATATATATATATATATATATATATATATATACACTTTCTTTACACTCTTTCAGGGATTTGAAATCCTGTTAAAATCGATATGTGTATATATATACACACATGTTTATTATGTGAACATTAATTATTATTATTATTATATATATATAATATACGAAACAATTATATAATAATAGGAGTAAAATATTAAAAAATATTATATATATATAATCTCAATCAATTCCTTTCATACATTTATAAACGTTGTTCAGGTATCCTTATTTAAGTGATTCACTTATGTTTGTAATCAAACATAAAATATTTACTTCATTTTTAGAGCAAAGTACTCACCGATGCAGCATACGGATTTCTTTGGTACGATTTACAACCACGTGAAAGCCAGCTTTTGATACTTGTCATATTAAGGTCTCAAAAGGGTTTCACATTGACATTTGGAAAATTTTCAAGTCTTTCCTTGGAAAGCTTCACGAGCGTAAGTTACTTATATTTTGTACACGACGATTTTTATTCCTTATATCACACCACATGCACAGTAGCACGTATAGATGAAAGAAATTGTTCTGAATAAGAGGGTGCGTTTTTCGAAGCAAAATGCTCACTGTTAGTAAAGCATAATGACTCATTGTCAGTGAAATTAAAGAGATAACTATTTATTCTTATACATGCATTAACTTAAGAATTACTAAACTAGTATGTTCGGCAGTATCCGACATTATTTACAGTAATATAATTTTATTATTCGTTCTATTTCTGTTTTTAAATTGATAGTTAAAATCTTCTATAACATTACAGAATACACACGTCAATTACTGCTAATTATATTTCTGTTACATTTTGACTATTTATTAATTTTCCTTTAAGTTTGTATGAAATTTATAGTACATAAATATTTACGTATTCTTCGCAGATTTTGAATCGAAAATATACAACTTTTCGTATATGCTAACTCCGTAAATCTGGTATACCATGATATCAATTGGTATACAGTAATGGTATACATTAAAATTGAAATCACGGCACAAATCATCAAAAAAGTAATAAAGGTAAGATGATTAAGACCAATATTGCCAGTTGCTCGATTGCTAACGCAGAAAAAGTAATCAATTCCCATAATTATTAATATTTATTCCGTGGTAGGTGCAATAATAAGAATTCGTAGATCAGAATTTCATATTTTTGCAAGAATGGTCTGATTTGAAAAAATCATTAAGTAGTACATACATTTTTTTTCTTGGGATTTCAATATTCGAAAAATTTCTACAGTTCTTACTGGGATAGATAAAGATGAAAGAAAGCTTTAACAACAATTCACCGATTTTCGACATGTTAAACAAAATACTGTAATTTACGAATAATTCTTAGTCATTATGCAATTATTTTAGCAATCGAATTTCAGTATGATTTCATCGATTAAATTGAATTTATAGGTGCTAAGAAATTTATACGTATATGTATTAATTTTCTCTATCGTACAACCATATAAACTTTCATTGAAATTGGAACTTCGTTACAAAAATATAAAATTGGTGTTTACCAATCTTTGTTAATACAGATAAAGAGAAATATATCACAATAATTTGATTAATTTATTGCACTTCTCCTATGACACTGAACAAAATATTGACAATGCTGATTTTAATCGTCTTTTCCTTATTCAACACCTTTCTTGATAATCTATGTCACACACTTTGTTAATTTCATTCTCAACTATATATGCAAGAATAAATAAATAATATTTATCTCTTATACCGCTTTTTGTAATTTAATAGAATCAGTGTGAAAAATTCATCTAATTAGAATTACAAACATGCTATTGCTTGCATAATATTTACTGGAAGAAGAATATATATTTTGTGAAAAAATATTGTTATTGAGGATATCGAATAGATTTTATAGAACTATTTTGTTTTCTGCACTTATAGATGATGAAACTTACGGGATCATTCATCTCGGTTCTTCTCTCAATGCAGTAGTGTGCTTCAATGGTAAATTATCGATGATATAAGTAAAGGACTAATTCAACTCGGATAATTATTTATTGAATTATTATACTACGAGATGTGTTTATTGTACCAGTAAATATATATGTATATATAAGAATGTATAATAATATAAAATGTTACTGCTTGCAATTGTCAGTTTTTAATATCCTATACAGAAAATATAACCGAGATATGACTAATTTCGTCATACTATTTTCAATTTTCAGGATTATTTTGGAGTCATTTATGTCACGAGCATAAGGTAATAGAGTTTTCAATTCTTAGAATTTAATAATTTAATATATCATTAATACATATTAAGCTAAGCACACCACCAATACATATTAAGTCATTCTTAGTAAACTAATCCCACCACTAATGCATATATCATAATTAATACGGACATATAATATAGAAATAGACACATTGAAAAATCAATTTTCATTCTGAGACTGAACTCCAATTTTTATAAATTACAATCCCACATTGTTAATATGATGTTTTCATATTTGAAAAAAGCAATAGAAGCTACGATTATAATCTCTCATAAATGAAACAGTACATTGTCTATGGAAGCATAAAGTTAAAATTACTAACCTTAAAAGATTATATATTAAATCATTGTACATAGAATCATATACTAAGGAAATTACTTTAAATAAATTACATCTTTCGAATAAATAGTGACAAACAAGCCACATAAGTTCAGTATGTTAAATAACGCTTATGTAAATGATATTAATAATATAGGACACTATTAATATTAATATTATAATAATCAGTGTTAATAATGCTATTATAAGAATTGAGTTATTAGCATTATCATAATATTCAGAATATTAAATAGAAAACGGCATTAAGGAACTGTTAGAATTTCTCCAACTGGTACATTTGTGGGAAGGTACATTACTTGTAATATGCAAAGTATTTTCAAATACATTGGGCTTGAAATTTTCAAGGTCATTGTTATTTTGTTAAACAATGAGATATATCCATCATTTCAGTTCACAGACTATTCAACGATCTTGGTAGAAAAAGATATATTCCTCATGAGTGGAGATGCGTAATGGAAAATAAGACACCGTTTATTGACCAAGAATTAAATGCTCTCGAAGTATTCCAACATATGTTCAAAATTTATAGTCATTAATTTTCATATATGCATACATACGGGCATTCTAGTTTCAATACGCGAGTGATGTGAAATATACATTCGTGCACAAATTACATTACGAATGTTGACTATGATGTAACAGAATATTCAAGAGAGAAGACATAAGTACACCATTATTAAACTGACATTGTTGAAATATATCGCTAAATTAAACTTAAGATTAAATGAATTTGACGTGATATAGTAGTACCAAAAATATACCATTTTCTCGAATAAAATGACGATGATTTAAAAAATTCCCTAATCAGCTTGAAATATTTTGTATACCACAGAGAATATTCTTTGTAATTTATAACATTTAATAGCAACAGGTTTTCGATAAATAATTTTATTTAGGGAATATTAATTTGCATACAATTTAGCTTGTATGTAACTATTTTAAATGAAATCTATATTTTTATTAAAATTTCATCATGGAATGAGTAAACTGGAAGTACACTTAAAAGTGAATAATTCTTTTGACATATAATTTGATAGTTTCCTTGGAAAATAGTGTTTTTAGTTTTCAATTACCTACTCGTACTAATGTAGTAACAAATCGAATTAGAATATCCTGAAATGTAATTCCAAACCTGATTTCTTTCGATATTTAATATAAAAAAGTAGTTATAATTTGTATGATATATTTCAAAAATTCAAAAATTTTTGAATACGTACTATATTTTTGGTAAAAAGTATCGGATTGCATTTTCTGTCACTGCTAATGTGTTATTAAAAGCTAAATTATTATTCAAAGATATTAAAATTGATATTTTTAATTATATCCTGGTGGCTGAATATATACTTTTCGACAAAATGAGGTAAAAATGCACAATAACAAATGTATAAGACAAACTGAAATTTAAAATAAATCAGTATTTACAGTATCCTTGATTATATATATAAGAAAGAAATTAACAGCAAAATAATATTTGTGCATAGAAAAATTTAATATAAATATTATTTGTTCTATAGTGATTATTCTAGTCATGGAGCCGAACAATCTTCATACAAGTCTTCGATTAGCCATCTATTTCCTACAAATACGTCTTCTGACCTGGGTATAGTATCATTGTTCCCGTGTCTAAGGCACTGGTTTGCTAGGAAGTCCGGCTGATATAGTTGGGGTACTAAACGAAACTTTCCTCTCCTTCCTTTTTTCTCACTTCTCCGTTATTTCTTTCGCTTTGATCGAGGGGGGGGGGGGACACCGTGCTATTCATTCTAGTGTGCTCTCTTTAAACCATTCACTGTTAGGTTTATGTTGGTTTAATTGAATGCGTAATTGGAAAAAAATAATGACAGAATCGGTATGCTGATATAGCTTTACAGTAAGAAGTATAAATTGCAAGTAAATAAGGGAAGTATGATAAAAGTCATTAATAATTAGATACCATTAATTTTCTAATCATTTTTTAATCATTTTTTTAATTTCATTGATTAATTTATTAATTGTATTGATTAATTTTTGTAATAATTCAATATTAATGAAATTTTTAATAATAGGCCCATTAATCTGTCTACAAAGTAAGTGTATGGAAACACTTCAAAAATAGCAAAAACTGTTTAAGGTTATTAAATATACTATAGAAACGGTCGTTAAATTTATACTACAAAATAACAAAGTCATAAGGACATGATGAAATATTTATTGCAAATTGTACATGACTGATGTTTATCTTCATAATTACAAAAACGAATTTTCTTACATGCAGTGACGGAAACGAATAAATAGTGACGTTATATATAAAGATAATGAATAAACTAAATAATAAAATTGAAACTTATAATAATAATGGAACATTATAATTATATAAATTTTGCACTTCCGTACATTTTATAAAAAATAGGAGTTGTAATAATTTGCCTCGATGTTGAATTAATTAATTTACATGATCAATGTTACTGGCATTATTACATAAATTACTATACCTAACAAACATAACTGACCAAATTATAGTTTTTTATTTTTATATACTTTGATATGAAAGTAAAAAAATAATCTTGTGGAAGCAGGAGTAAAATAAAAATTAGGGTGTTAAGAGCATTATTGTTACAGAATATAATTTTGTATTCTTATATCTTACTATCTACTATACATCATATATCATTGTATGTTATATTTTAAGCATTTTATCTTATTTAATATTTAAACGTTTCTAATGGTAATAATTCTTAGACATCGATATTTCTTCTTTAATATCTGCAAATGCACTAACTGCTCATCTAATTAACAACAATTCTGAGATGGAAATTCAGACACTTTTTATTATTATCCAATTCAGCAAACAACTGTTAGACAACATATTCAGAGTATAGATAATTAATTATCTATTTCCATATCTAACGAATGCAGAGAATTTACGATTATCTTCCTAATCCCATATGGAACCTTGTATCTCACTCGTTAAATCGAATTAGATTATCTGGTTTGCTGGAATTGCTAGTAGTAGAAATAGGTTTCTTAATAAAGATTTGTGCTTGGTAGAAATTATGTCAAGTCTATTGAAAATAGAAATGTCCAGAGATATTTGTATAAAACATGTTCCATTCACAAATATAAAATGTGACAAATGTGGTATTTGTACTTATTAGAATGTTGCGTATTTTATAAAAATTTAACTTATATGAAATTACGTATTGTAGCAATGGTAAGCTAGGTTATCCTTACAACGACGTACACCGATTAGTGACTTTGTAGACGATATGAATTTTATTTTATTAGAATTTGGAAATTCCTCTGATAGTTTTATTCGTCGCCTATATCTATTGAATATAGTATATACTATCAAATGATTGCACATCCTACAATTGCATTGATTTCACAAAAAAATTCGTATGCTTTCATTTGATACTTTTAACGAGTACCAGCTTATGAAACAATAAATTGTTGAAAGCACATGTAGTAATAACTATATGACGGTAACTCACTTTCTTTTTCATCTTGCATTATACGGAAGTATCTCTTTGTAGCCGTGAATAACATAGTGACAATCGGCCTCTGGTGTCACATTGACGGTTGGCCGACACGTCACATTTACCGACTGCGCGTTATCGTTACGGTGTAACCGGTGGCTCTGCCTTTGGTTTAACTCGCGAGAGAATCACCCTGTAGTAGGTTAGATTACGTGGACATGGCTTTTATCTAATGTTAATGGTTAACACTTTGAGGGTATGTATACGCCTATGCTTTGTATCGTTCCTTATCGCTCTGTCCCATTCTGCCTCAAACTAACTTTACTCTCTGTGACATATGATCCCAACTTTTAGATTTAACGTGTTCGACTAATAATCAAAATTCGCTGTGCTTTATAATCGTGTCATAGATCAGAATGTGTACTTCACTATGACTAACACTTTAGTGCCCAAATTCTAATTTCCTAATTAAAGAACGTTAACACTAGGTTTACGGGACACGTCAATTTGAAGGGTGGACTGCTCCAATTAGAAGATGTCAACAGATTTAATTAACTTATATGCAATTTGTGAATATTGTGATTGTTTTCGAATTAAACTTGTCGTTTATTTACAAAAAAGAATTCGTGGTTTCCTTTCCCTGTAAGTTTAATGGGTGTCCGTAAAAATGCCTCATTCTCAAAAAAATTTTAATTTTACAATTTAGTATTGCTGCACAATATATAAATGTAGGAATGGAATGAGCACAGCCCTAAATGAGTCTTAAGGGTGATTGCAGCCCAGCACATATGTAAGTGATTTGTTTATGATAGCGATGAATACCAGCAACGAGAGAATGTATAAAGATACATTCTGAGTGTCCGAAATACCACGACTTGGCAAGGATGCATGGGAAATGCGTGAATGAAAAGTAAAGTCTGTATATGAAGGAAGACAGAATGAAAGGTTTAAAGAGAGGTGTAAGGACGAAGGCCGGTTCAGTCTAAGTTCAGAGTTTAAGTTCCATTTTAAGAAGAGTTCAGCCGAAAATCAATATCGAACCCAATTTGCTGTTATTGTTTCAATATTGTTTCAAATCGTATTTCACCACGAAGTAGCAATATTATTCAAATCAATTCCGTCCTACGACAATACGATGCAAGACAAAATATAATTTAAATATGTGGGCAACTTTCACTGATGCTGCTCATCTTTTGGCAGGAGAAATCTCGTGGTCACACTACGGAAGACATCATCGAGGTTCAAGGATAATGCACAGATGGAGATGTTTAGACACCAGGCTCAAACGTCAGTATCAGAATGTAACCGAGGAGGCTGCAATCACTAGAAGATGAGACCACGAAGACGTACCACCCTCCGGCCCCCTTCACTAATAAGACTGTGGGGGATGCATCTGAGAGGCATTCGATTACTATCTTAGGACAGAATAAGAATAAGAGAGCGAAACGTTGTCTAACTTAATCTCTTACAGGAATAGCTTAAAAACATTTCAAACAAATAAAATTTGGATTCTTCGTATCGAATTCGCCTTGAATTATTATTATTGAAAATTTATATTACAAATAGTAAAAAGTGCAACATCTTCTAAGAATTATTAAACTTACTCATCACGATTTATTTTCTATTACTGTTCTTACACAATTTGACAATATGTCCACCTTTCGAACAGTTTCAATGCAAACTAATCGCAACCAAACATTAATACAATTTTGATTTTCACTGAATTTGCTTATCCACCATTCGCATGTCGTTAATCACTATCAGTCACAGATATTCTTATCAACGCGATAAATCTTGTTCGAACAGATTTGACAATAATAAGAATTGACAATATAATTCTCGTAAATCGAATTGCACTAACCACATTGTTATATTTCTCTAATACCACTATGTTTCGAACACCTTCAATAAAATTATATTACACTTATAGTCATCATGCCAACATTTCAATATTGTTTAATCTGAATCAGAACTTAAAGATATTATTGAACTTGTAATAAATCTAATCGAATATGCGTTTGCGTGTCGTACGTTCGATTCGCAATATTTCTATGCAAACCAGTCGGTCTTGCTACGAGGTGAAATTATACGTTGAACAACCATTTTTATTCTTCTATCCCTTACGAAGTTTGTACAAAACCTGCGATCATTGTAATATTACTCTGCAATATTAATGTTGACCCTGGGAATGCAACGCGAATGGTTATTACTTGCGGATCATTTTTGCATGTTTGCGCATGACTTCTTCAAAACTGTCAGCTTAGTGAGAGACCTCTTCTAAGCGAGGTTCGACATAAATCTGTTCAACAGTGATAGTGAAGAGTGCTTGAAAAGATAACCTAATTTTGTAAATAAGAAAAGAAAGAAGATTATTAGGGAATAGGTGAAAGTGTAGAATTAACGATTTAAAAATGATTGTGACGAATACAATTAGTCCTTCTGTCAAATTCGGTCTCCAATTTGCAGGCATCTGGCCTGGGACACCGTTTCCATATATACACAAAATATGCTGGGTGATAGTGATGATTATGTTCCAAACTTATCAGTATGGATATATTGTTTCGCATTTTCAATCTGATACTCTTGTGAGTATAATAGACAATTTGAGCATCTGTATGCCATTCAGTCTAGTATTTATAAAGTTACTCGCTACGTGGATAAACTACGAGTAAGTTATGCGAATTTTAATAAGCGCAAACACATTTTCACATAGTGTTTACAGTCTTTGATGTGATACAATTTCCGGAAGTAATTTGCAGCATGAGAAATTAAAGTATGGGTCGAATAAAAATTAAACTAATTGTGGAAATAATATTATTGGCATATCAACATCTTGTACTGTTTCATTAAGTAACGATGATAGCAATTAGAAATGGAAATTAAATTTTTTCATATCATTAATAATTAATTAACATTAGAAGTACTAAACGAATTCCAATGATTACTCTTATATTCTCTGTTTTAGAGTTAATGAAAATGTGTAATTGATTTTGGATTTGTTGTACTATTATTAATATTATGCATGTACATATTCTACATTATATTTAGAGAATTATTAGAGGTTGATAATTTCATTGTTATTTATGAGTAGAGTTCATTATCAAAATCATTTTTTTGTTTCATTTATAATTATTCATTATTCAATATGAAAATAAAACATTATGGATGTTAATTCAATAACTAACATTTATACATAATTGGAATTTCGTTGGATAACGAATGTTCCGTCGCGAAACACAGACAGGCCCGAAAGGCCCCGTACGGTCTTCCAACGGTCGGATTCAAGTGCTCAAATAGCAAAACTTCAGAATTTTCTAGCGTGCCGTGTCGCCGTTACTTTCGATATAAAACTTTCTATTCATTGCTTCGACCGTTCCCAGTCACGCGACGCCCTGTGACCCTCTTTCAATAACATTGCAACTGCACTTGGGATCCGATTAACAAAAGGTCTACGAATTTGGCGGGTAATAATTGAAGCGAACTCGATCAATCCGTCGGAATTCGTACGCAATTCCAAAATGCGATATTATAATAAAAAAAGGATAAAAAAGACAAAATATTTGAATTAAGAAAGTGTTATGAATTTCCAAGTAACTGTATAAATATCTTACATGTCTGAACTGAGTGAGACAGACAATATAATAGGAATTATATCATAACGTTTCTAATAGTTAATAATTTTGTTAATCGGATCAATCTGTTGTTTCGCATTTGTCACTGATATCTAGTACCGATTTCAATTATTCCCATATTTTCACCTAAGTCTGACTTGTAACCCCAATTTTTCTCTAACTGGAACACTATTTACTTCATATATCAATGCTCTACAGTGTGTTCCGTGAGATTTTACTCACCATAGAAGAGGATTGTCAAAAATATGCAGCGATTGACGTAAGGAATTTAACACTGAAAACGAGCCAGTTCTCGTTTTACTTAACAACTACGGTCCTGGTTTCATACATGGTGGCTTGCGCTTTTTATATTTCCGGTACATTTGCGCACCAAGGAGAAAACGGTACGGTGTCTCGAGAACTTGTTTTCAAAATGGATTTGCCTTTCGAGGTCAATGAATCTCCGAATTACGAGCTCGTTCTAACTACTCAAATTCTTATTCATATATTCGCGACTTTTACCTTCGGAATATACAGCGCTCTCCTTTTAATGGTGGTGAGTATGGACACTTTATTTCTTCCGGATTGCTATAGAGCAGGTCTGGGAAACTGGTAGATCACGAACAGCATGATGGCTACACTCCCCTCCACTAGAACGTCGCCCACTACAGCCACTTGATTTTACGACTACGGCGGTGTAATATCGTGATACTTCCCTATATATAGGGTGACCTATGTAACGTGACCACGATGATCTTTAACGCGTTCACTGGCACGGTTATCACCAGGGATCAGTGCTTGCCTGCTTTTGCAAAATATGAACAAATCTGAATAAATAGAGAACATTGCAGAAAATACGTTACGTTTCCATTTTCCATAACATAGATTATTAATTCATTACATTCAAAGAATACTAAAAATTTTAATTTGGCTAGAATATGCTGTATTAAATGTACATACCAGTCAACGTGTTAATCAGTTAGTAATTGGACAAACAATAAAATATTGTTATATGGTAACGAGAATATAATGACGCTTTAATTTCATTAAGTTAATAGCGTTTCTGTAGACAGAAAAAATCAATTTATTGAAAACAAAAACGATCGAAATGCTCACATTAGGGGCCCCATCTTGTATGATGAGTTAGGGGAAGAACAAGGAAATATAGGAAAAACATGTATTTTACAGATAAGGTCGGCTTCTAATATTTTAGAGTCCAACGGATAAATGAGACAAGATTTAATGAATTTAATTGTATTATTCATAATCCGAAGTTACTATTGTTATTTAATTTCCTAGCAAATTGAGTAAAGATGCGTATAGCCTTATGTTATGTAGCTTTATCTATAACTGATTAAACATACGCCTAATATCACTAGGTTAATATACCTCCATTAGTAGCTCTATACACTAGGTAACTTCTAGGTTTCATAATAGATATAGTCATGTATACATACAGTTATGTCTTACCTCGGCCGGCAGCTAGAGAAATAGCGGTGGGAGATGCAGCAAGCTAATGATGAAGGTTGTGCAGCCACCGGGATGTTTTCCAGGCCTGCTATACGCAGTGTATCACGAGATCAAAGCCAATTGGTACCATGTTTCAACGAGATCAATTAAATGATAAAACATCACGTAGATAGATACTAGATAATGCTTTCTCGACAATTTGTAAACTATCAAAGCTTACAAGTGAAATATTTTGTACAACTCGATGTATACAGGGTACATCAGAAATACATTTTGAAACTTGAGCGTCGTATTGTACTGTGTATTATGAACATGTATAGTATCTGGATAGATTACAGGCGAAGACACAAAATAATTGTTATATTAGGTTGGGGAAAAAGAAATCCATTATTTTTACGTGAACT
>NW_027471341.1:0-26517 GCF_051020765.1 Lasioglossum baleicum
CTTCGGTGCACCTCATTGTCGGGGATACGACGCAGCTGTTTCTTTCACCCGGACCGGAGGAAATTTTGTCCAACGGTTCTGCGAGGAACGTTTAACCGGAGACATTCGGGTTAACGATCGACGAAATATGCGAGATACGCGCGGAATAAATCGCGAAGCGAAGAAAATTCTCCAGTTTGTCGAATCGAAATCTCCGACTGGAAGACTCTCATGGATTCTCGATTCGATTTAAGCGTCTGCTCGCCCTGTAATTACGTAAACGACACCAATCAACGGCGACACGCTTTCACGATCGGCCCTAATCGAGCGTTGCCGGTTAATTCCCTGCTAATTTTCCGATGCATGTCTTCGATAACGCGATTCGCGATCTCGACGCCGTCCGTGGATCTTTTCCACTCGGTCGAGCACCTCGCCGATCCGCAATTTCCTCTAACTCATCGGCTAATCGTGTCCACCGGCACCCTCGGCGGCGTCTCCATTGGCGCGAGACGCGACCGTATCGGCGGGAGCCGGTGATCGAGGAGAAAAACGCGGACAAGTGACTGGCGATTAAGTAACGTCGCTAATGCATTCGCCAAACAGCGTGGCAATTATCCGGCGTGGCTCCAGCTGCGTCCCGGAGCGAGCGCGTCCACGCGAAGAGCGTCGTTTACACGCTATCCACGGTGGAACACGGCCACTTATAAATCATTTCTTGCCTCAATCTCGAACGGATCGCTTCTCACGGTGCGACCATTAGCCGTTTCGCTGCGTTCCCTTCTTTTCATCCCCGGGACGCGACTCGACGCGACGCGGCTTTCCGCTCACGTTTTCAGCAACTCAGAGGCTGGATCCCTGCCACCCGGGATTCCAGGCACGCCGCGTCTGTGGGGTCCTAGAGGAAGAACGCGAGCCTCGACCAGGCCCACGGACACAGGGTGCATCTTTCCCAGCGATCCGCCTGAAAACTCGTTTCGTCGCGCGCCGCGGGACGCTCGGCCCGAGACACAGTTTTCTTGCCAACGGTGTCGGCCGAGTGTCGATCGAGCCTGTCGCTGAACCAGTTCGGGACACGTCCGCCGTTCTTTTCGTCGCGGTCTAACGAGTCGGATATGATGAAATATATCGGCACCGATGATTTAGCGAGCACGTAACGCGGGAAGAATGTTAATCCTACGGATAGTTTAGCCGGGGTTGCAGGGTTCGCGTGGCAGCAGCAAACCGTATAATCGCCAGACAGTCGCCGATAAATCGAATTTTCCCCCAGAGTTTCCCCTCGCGTGACGAAACACGCCGCTGGTAAAATGTTTCGCCTAATTGCATTCCGATGGATTCGGTTCTCGCTTCCAACGCCGCTCGCGCGAGTACCTGATACGTTTTGTCTCGGTTTAAGCTGGCTTTACGTTTCCTCGTCGTTTGTTCTTTTTTTGAAAAGGTTCAGTGAAATTTTGGAATAGCGATCGCGGTTGGTTCGAAGAATTTAAGTTTTGATTAAACGATTTAAGTTTTTCGGCGGTCTTCGTAGCCTCGATCAGCCTCTTAACGCGACTCGATTACCCGTCAAATGAAATCTTCGTTCAGCCACGTCGGAAGCGAATGGCGTGTACCGCAGACGCGAGCTATCGGGCTCGTTTTTGCCTGGATCTTGAAAAAACAATCGGAACGGGGAAAAAATGTGCCCTGTCTAGCCACATCCTCGCTCCTCGTGAAACCTGTTAATGACCAGTTGCCAGCTTCTGAACCTGCCCCGACTACATTTACCTGCCTGCCTCGCAGTTTCTACCTGTCGATCAGTGTGTCGAAACTTCCTCGGTTCCGTCTTTCGATTTCCATCTGGACGAAAGGGGGGCTAACATGAAGTAATCCGCGATGATTGCAAACTAAACGCACGTTTCACGGGGATTATTTCCTATCTGCGAGAAGCGTTCGAGGCCTCGTCGTTTTTTGGCAGAAGCCATTGATTTTCCACCCGATAAATGCCACGGGGGTTAATGCAACGGGGCACTTACAGAGGCGAAATGCACAGGCAGGATTTGATACTCTGTCGAAAGTTTCCAGATACCGTGTCATTTTTGGTAATCGGCCCCGTTGCTTCTCGTAGCCGACATTCCAGTCATTTTCACACGCGTCAATTGGACGGTTCGGAACCTGTTCTACCGTTTATTAAACACACCCGGTACCGCGTCAAAGGATCCATTGATCGAACGAAGGTACTACGTACGAATCAAGACACGCAAGCGGAAGAAAGAATTCTTCCCTTTGCCTCTGCAAAGGTTTAACCCTTGGAAAATAACCGACCGACTACAAAAAACTTTATCGCGATTGAATAAAGCTTCGACGCATGCTCGTTGGGTGGCAAAGGGTTAAACCTCATTTCGATTTCTCGAAACACAAAACCCAATATTTTACATTCCACTCGAACTCTTCTTCTTCCCACAGGCTGTCTTCGTTTATATTCCTTTCATTCATGATAATTCGACTTCCTACCTTTCTCTGGCCCGATAAAAAGTTCCCTCAACGCGAACAGAAGAAAGAATTCTTCCCTTTGCCCCGGCAAAGGTTTAACCCTTGGAAAATAACCGACTGACTACAAAAAATTTCATCGCAATTGAATAAAGCTTCGACGCTTACTTGTCGGGTGGCAAAGGGTCAAATTTTCCCATTTCGATTTCTCGAAACACAAAACCCGATATTTTCCATTCCTCTCGAACTCTTTGTCTTCCCACAAGCTATCTTTGTTCATACTGCTTTCAATCCAGATAATTCGACTTCGTACCTTGCTCCAGCCTGATTAGAAGTTCTCTCAATGCGAACGAAAGAAAGAATTCTTCCCTTTGCCGCTGCAAAGGTTTAACCCTTCGCAAATAATCGACTGAATCCAAAAAATGTTATCGACGCTTGCTTGTTGAATGACAAAGGGTCAAATCTTCCCATTTTGATTTCTCGAAACCGAAAATCCGATATTCTCCATTCCTCTCGAACTTTTCGTCTTCTCACAAGCTGTCTTCGTTTATACTGCTTTCAATCCAGATAATTCGACTTCCTGTCGCTCTTAGCCCCGAAAAAAGTTCTCTTAACGCGAACGAAAGAAAGAATTCTTCCCTTTGCCACTGCAAAGGTTTAACCCTTCGCAAATAATCGACTGAATCCAAAAAATTTTATCGACTCTTGCTTGTCGAGTGGCAAAGGGTCAAATTTTCCCACTTCGATTTCTCGAAACCCAAAACTCGATATTTTCCATTCCTCTCGAACTCTTTGTCTTCCCACATGCTATCTTTGTTCATACTGCTTTCAATCCAGATAATTCGACTTCATACCTTGCTCCAGCCTGATTAGAAGTTCTCTCAATGCAAACGAAAGAAAGAATTCTTCCCTTTGCCACTGCAAAGGTTTAACCCTTCGCAAATAATCGACTGAATCCAAAAAATTTTATCGACGCTTGCTTGTTGAATGACAAAGGGTCAAATCTTCCCATTTCGATTCCTCGAAACCCAAAACTCGATATTTTCCAGTCCACTCGAACTCTTTGTCTTCTCACAAGCAGTCTTCGTTTATACTGCTTTCAATCCGGATAATTCGACTTCCTGCCGCTCTCTGGCCCGATAAAAAGTTCTCTCACCCCTCGTACGAGATCAGATCGTGGTCTCGGTACCTCGGGAAGACCGATTCGAGTGGCATGATCGCGAGTATTGTTCGTCCGCCCCATCGGAGGATGGATCGTCCGAGAAGAGCAGCAGCAGCCATGCTGCACATCCGGTAGCGCCTCGCGACCTCTCCCCGCTTCTTGCTCGTCCCTCGGCGTACATGTGTTCCACGTAATACGTGGTTAGGATCGACATACGACCGCTCGTGTTCTGCCCCGCCGGTATTATATAAAAGAGCAAAGAGAGAGGCGAGCCCCTCTCGCGGCCCCGGACGGGCACCGTTTACAGATATTTTATGATTTATCGTCGTCCTTGCCGGCGCAGAAATTCCTCGGCCGATTTTTTCGCGCCGCTCGGCTCGCGCGTGTTCGTGCAACACGCGTGTGCGCGACCGGATCGGCTGGTTCGCGCGAACGCTCGCCCGATCGCCGAAGCGCGATTTCTGGCCTCCCCCCGTTTTCCTTTCTTTCCCTTTCTACGCGTCCTTTTCTCTCTCTCTCTCTCTGTTTCCACGTTTCCAACCCTCGCCACGCCGGTTATTAATGGGACCGTCGGCGAGAACGCTGGAAATTCCGCTTCCACGCGGATCCGATCGATTCGATTTGACCTTTCGGTCATTCCCGGCCGCGGGTAAAAGTGCACGCGCTGGCATTTAATTCCCCGATAAGGGCGGGGGTGTGCACGGGGTGGGGTCCGGAGTGATTCGTTACCGGCTCTCGCCTGAGGATCGTCGATCGTTCGCTGATTCTGGCACCGGTGTATCGCTGGATGGGCCAGCTGCGAAGCACCTGATCCTCGTTTGCTGGGAAATTCGCGTAAATGAAACATGATTTCCGAGGCGTTCAGAAAATATCCATAATCTATGCGACGATTTTTCTACGACTTAATTTTACCGAGTAATAAACATTTATAAGCGAGCTTGACGCAATTACTACTTCATTTTCGAGGTAATCGGGTTTGATGATTCGCTTCGTGTTTCAAAATCAATTTCAGTAATTCTGTAATAGTCGACCTGTTTGAATAGGTGTAAATCAGTTCCTGAATTGTCCTGCATCGACCGATTAATTTCTTTCTTCCTGTTATTATCGAGTATACGGGTAGCTTGATTTTTCTTCGTCGAACATTGTAAGCCTTCGACCACTTTCTTTCTTTCCATTCTCTTTTTCGGTGCATCGCGCGTGTCTGTAATTCTTCTACTCGCGCGTTATTATTACGAATAATGGGCACGGATATCCTTAACCGACAATTAATAGCAGAACGTACGTGCACGGCCGCACATCTCCAAACGTTTGCCCGCGTCTACTACGGTTTTCGCTCTCGCAAAGTGTTTAACTCGGGTAACTACTTAAATTCTCCCGTGTATACTAATAATTGGCTTATTCCGGTAGGTCTGGATCCGACGCAGTTGCAATTCGATTAAACGTCTCGGAGGGTCGTAAGAATGCCTTCTTCCTCTCGGTCTATTTAATCGCGTACCCAAACCAATTCTTCCCCCTTCAATTCTGACGCCTTTCCGTACCGTGCTCCCCATGCATTTCCCTTAAACCGAATTACACAGCGCCGTATCGACTCGTGTATTACCACGGAGCACCTTTGAGCGAGTAAAAACCGGCCAAAAGCGAGAGTAAAAGCGTTTCGCGAGCAACACGACGTCGAACCCGTCTCGATCGATCGTGGAACAAAAGAACGAAGATGAAACAATCTCGAGAGTGTTCGGAAACGGTCGTTTAACCCGTGGAATAGCTATCGAAATCGAGGCAAATTATCTTCGGATAAGAATATCTATTTCTACCATTACGTAATTCATCAATTCCGTCGCGGCTCGGAGAAGAGACGAAAAGGGAGAAACAGGTTTTTCTCGAGGGAAGAGAAATACTCGGAGGATACATGGTCGGCGGAGAAAAGCGACTCGCCATCTCGGAGCGAGCAATTATTCGCTACCCGCTGTTAGGCCGGCGAGGAGCGTACTTATTCGAATGCAAATGAACTCGGGAGATAAGATTCGAGGGCGGCGAGGAGGAACAAGAGGCGCGAATGCAGAACGCGAGGACGCGGTGGAAAGCAGGCTCGGACCTTGTCGAGGACGAGTTCAAGGACACGCGCGAGAGCACCGGTCACCGAGTGTGGATCCCCTTGTCGTAGATCCAGGCGAATCGTCGAGATCGAGATATTCCGATAAGCCCGTCCGCCATATGGCATAACTCGCGTGGAGCATGCATCTGGGACGTACAAAAGTGCATACACGTGTCTTCGGCCCGATAACATCTGCGACTCCTATGCCAGTTCGCGTAGGTCTCCTTGCCCGAGTAGAACTTGATCTTGATCGAGCCAGCCTTTCCAGCCACTTTTAACCGAATTTACCCAATTATATCTCGCGTTGCACGGTTTCCTGTTATACATAAGAGCCGCGGTCTGATAACCGTGTTTAAGAGGTACGCAAAGAAAATCCTATTTAAGAGAGATAAATTAGGCCTGATTTCTTTGCCGGCCTTTCGGTAACTATAACGAGATAATTCGTTACGAGCCTGGTTTCTCGGGGAAAGAACAGGCGATAAATTAAGCATTCACCGCCCAGCAAGCACGGTTATTAAATCGGCTGTTCGTTGATATAATTACGCGTTAATGACGGTCGATGGAGGAACGAATCCCCTGTGTCGGAGCTCTCGATTGTTTTACGTTTCAATCCAAGCGCCACCGTTGGTACACGCGCGTGTGTGTGGTTGTCGTCAAATAATCAATCACGAAAAGAAACGAAAGCAACGATCCTCGGTATTCCGACGTCCGTCCAGCGCCGCAACGTCAATTAACCGAGGCGCATCGCAATCTCGAATCAATCCCTCCGAACGAAATGTCATTAATAATTCTCTATGGACGAATCCAGCCGGCGGCCTCACGTTTTGCACGATTGTCTTCCGGCGCAGCGCAACGAAATTATCCAACGACGACATTCGAACCATCATTTCTGATCGTAATCATCGATTGTACTGCCTGCCCCCTCTGTGTCGACACAAAACTACACGATCGGAGAAGGAATTTCTGCTCCGAGGGGGATACTTTTCTCGATCACACCCAATACCCTGTCTCTTACTCTCTCTATCTTTCTTCTTCGGGTCTCTGCGTCGCACTCGCGACGCGTAGATACGTCCAGAGAGACGTTCACTTCCCCGTCCTTCTATCTACCTTCGCCGCGACCTTTCGCCCGTGCAATTTTTCCTCCCGTCCGCTTCAAAAGTTCACGCGACTGGCCTCACCGATGTCTTTCCCTTTTGCGAAATAATACGTTGAAAGGAGGAATGTTTTTCGCGGATTCCGCCGCGGGATTTTCACGCACGAGTACGTCTACGTCCCGCCTCGACGACCGTCGCCGAACCGAGAGGAGACGATAATTTTCCATCCGCTACGTGGAAGACGTTCGAGATAATATACGGCACAATTGTTTTATCGCTTACCGCGGAATTCTACGCGGATACTTTTCCCGAGATAATCTCCGACGCGCGTCTCTCGTTACTCACCTGCAACAGAAAGCGAATTAACAGGATATTAATGCGATCTCCCCTCGCGGAATCTTTCTCCTCTCGCTCGCGACGATGCATCACGTATAGACAATGGTTACGAGCGGCCAGGAATTTCCTCCGGGTATTATACGTATGTAAAATGTTTAATTGGTCTGCGCGAGGGTCGCCCGGTGCTGGAAGCATTAAACATCGGTATGCTCGAGAAAGGTTAAGAATTTTTCCTCCTCGGAGTCAATTACGCGCCCGGGGATTCCGACGCCAGGTCCCGGCAATAATTGTTCCTGCAATCTTTATCTTCCCTGTACTTTCTCCCCTAATTCGCCGAATTACGTATCACGTAAATTAGATTCCCGCGGAAACGAAACTCGTTACCGTGTCTAAATCCGCTATCGCGAGAATTACGCGAACGGAACCGCGAATTCAATTTTCTAGATTTCTCGCTAAAAATCCCGCGTTCGACCTTATCGCACGGCTTTCCGATTTTTCCACCGATACACTCGCAATGGAAACCGATCTTTCGCAATAAGTTGTTCGGTACTTTCATGTAGGAATGTCAAACCGATTAAATTGGAAACCGATTGACCGGTTGTTTGGTCAGAATATTCGGGAACCGGTTAATTATTCTTTTAATATGCTTATTTATGTTCTTTATATTCCTGAAATAAATGGAGTCGGGGGAATTTTATCGTCCTACTTTCTACAACTCAGAAATGCGTCGATTAACCGGTTAATCGGTTACGTAATGCAAAAATGATCGAAAAACCGGTTACGGCAAAGATTTATTTCGCATCCCTAGTAAGACATTCGACAGACACGAGTCTCTTCGTGCGAGACTTTTACTCCATTTTCGTTCGCGCGCTTCTTCAATGTTACTTTGTCATCGAGCTGAAAGTTCACCGATTCGCGGTCGAATTTCTTCCACCTTGTTTCGATATAATCTTTTCGATTATAATAAATCCGCGTTCGGCGTGGCGTCTCGGAAAGCGTCCACTCGGCCTTTATCCCAAAAAAGGTCGTTGGCAGCCAATTACGCGGAGTAAACGGAGAGACAGGGGCTCGAGGAGGAGGAATTAACGAGTAAACAGCAGGATTTGGTCCCGCAGCGGACAATCCGTCGCATTGTTCCACGAAAATCGCGACGAGTGTCGAGTTGTCTGACTGGCGCGATAAATTCCGGCACGATCGCGCGGCGATTGTTTCGAGAACGGGCAATTTGGCCGGTGAAACCACGCCGACGACGACTGTACGCGTTGCACGATCGATTCGCGAATCGGCAACGAGATTACGCGTTTCCGCTCGCGAGTAGCGGCTGATCGAAGCGTTTCGCCGGTGAAAACGCGAGGCCTTGACATCGATACAACCGATTTTCGTCGTTCCACGTGGGCCAGAGGTCGAACGAGGATCGTTCGGAGTAACGGGAACGAGCTTTAATACGAATCCTCGTGCCGGAGCTGGCGGTGATTAAAGACGACGTTTTAATTACCCCTGCCGGCGTTTTGCATATGGTCGTGAGACGTCCGACGGTCGAAGGGTCGTTCGTTCCACGCGACCTGCCGCGTTTTCGCTCCAATTGGGTCTCCGATGGAGCACTTGGAGTATCTGGGTCTTCGAGTTTAAATATTCACAGAGTCGGAGTACGTTTTGACTGATTGCGAAGCGAATAATCCCGATTTTTAGAACGGTTCGACGCTAATCTACCGGTGAATGTAAAAGCAGAGACATCGAGAGATCGATTACACGTATGTTCGAAGGAAAAGTGACGAAGACGAGTGACTAGTAATATAAAGTCGAACGTGGAATTTCGAACAACAGTTTTAAAAGCGGTCATTTAGGCCACGATAGGCTTAGCGTTAATTCACGCGTGCCAGTTGTTCCATCAATTTCGAGGCATCGTATCTGTATCTCGGTGGTTGGATGATCCATCGTGAATCGATCAGGCCGGAGTACTAAATCCCCAATTACCGGCACATCGGCTCGATTCTTCAACCGCCAATCAGCCGGTCGCCGGGGTTTCCACGTCGGCGAGGGAACGCCGAATTTCCATATCCCGTGATATTTACCGGGACTATTTGCGAGGACGGAAAGTGAATTGCACGAAGAACAGGATCGGCGTTGCCGTGCGCATGGAAAACGGGCTCGCTTTCGTGCAATTTATATTATCGATTTACATACCGTGACGAGCGGCGCATCGCGATGGCGTCGATGCACGCGACTATCGCTCGACCTGGACGATCGACTCCACTTTTCATGCTCGAATTACCATTCGCGCTTCGTCTCCTCTCCTCTGCCCCGTCGTAAATTTCCTGCACGCCTGTTACGCCGGGGATCCACTCGGCTGGGCCCTTATAGGGCGCACCGGTTGTCTCGTAAACACCGCGGCGAAAGATGCTTTATAAATCGCGCGAAAACCATTAAGCCTGGTACGCGATCGTGCGGGGAATTTCGCGATTCTGGAAGCTCGATTGCGTTCCGCGTTACGATCTTATCCGCGCCGGCGATCTCGAGGGTCGCGCGCGCACTTTCTCGCCGATTTACCGTCGATATTTCTGCCGCGGCGTTCCACGAACACCTGGATCGCATCAGGGTCGACCCGATCCGCGCCGATAAATTTCCACCTTTCCCTCTTCCACGAGGGCCGCTTTTCGGTCAACCGTCCGGTTTCTTGCTTTCCCGCGTCCACTCGCGGATCGGGGGTGATTAATCTCGTCTCGTGGTCGATTTTTAACCGACCGAACGCGTGAGACGTCGCTCGTCGAGTAATCAAAACACCTTCGAGACCCAGAGTCTCGATAATTTTCTCACGGTGCGTCTCAAACCGATAACGAAATATAGAATTCGAGTCAGAACGTTTCGCTATCCTTAATTTCCGGAAATTACAATTCTCGCGACACGGTTGCGTAAAGTTTTCTCGCGTATATTCGACTTTACCCGATTGCAAATTGAAATCTATGAATCCGCTAAATCCGTAACGAGACCGACGAGTAATCGAAGAGGAATTTAACCCGCTTCGAGATGACTAATGCGAACGGTAATGGAAAAATGGGGAATAATAAGGTCTCGCTGCGAAGTGCTCGAGTCAGTGATCTTTAGGATATGCGGTAAGAGAGAAGAGAGTGAAGGTAATCAACGGTGTGAACGAAAGAGGAGTGGCATTCGAGAGGAAACGCAAGGACGCGTCGCCGTACCGTTCTATACATATGCATAGACCTACAGGTATGTTTCCGGTGTCATTGGCGGCCGCTCCAGCCGCGTAACAAATTCCACGGCGATTTAAACAAAAAACTCGTTTACAGTCGTTCTCTTTTTCCCCCGTAGAGCCGCGCGAAGAAACGGGAAAAGGTGAAAAAAAACGGCAACGCTCGGAACATTTTAACGTCCATGTAAGGAAACGACCTATTAACGATGCCGCGATTTTAAACGAGTTTATACACGTATAAACGGTCCTCGTGCGAACCTCGAGCATCGTTATCGCGCCGTGTAGGATATCGTATCGGAGGATTCTTTCGACAGCCGTTGCTGACAAGCCGTCCAGTTGCAACAGATCTCGGCCAGGTAGCCGGAGCTTTGGAAAAACGCGAAAACTCGGCACCGGGCTAAGCAGCTTTCCATCGTGGCAATTAAACTCGGGAGCAAGTTGCCAAGAAAACCAGTTGACATTTCGTAGGTGTATCTCAAATTCGACTCGGTGTTCGCGCGTCTGGTTTATCCCGACAAAGCGCGTCGAGCTACCGGTTTCCACGCTGCTCGAATCCGCTTCGAGTAGCCGAGGAACTAGCACCGTTCGGTGTACGAAATTACCGGCGCGCGCGTTAGTTTAAGCGCCTCGATCGATCGATCACCGTCGATCGTTCGTAGCCGATTATCGCGGGATAATCGAGGGATAACAAACTCGTGAAGCGAGATACCTCCGCGGTTTCTCGGAACGTTGAAAACTGAGGCACGGCCGGTCCGCGGGAACAATAAAATCCCAACGACCGGCCGTTAAATCATAGAGAACAGGGGAAACGTTCGATCCAAGGCTGCGGGAAAAATGCGACCGGGATTTACATTAAAAGCGACGGGCAGCGAGTGACGACATCCGACGACGACGAATGTCCGCAGCAGGAAAGAATTCGAAAAATCGCTGGACGTCCACACGTCTCCGGGAACGTTCCCGCAGAACTCGCATAATGCGGCAATTACGCGAGTGCAGGCCGGCGCCAAGCGGCGCTCGAAGGACATGCACGTGTAGCAAGCACGCGTTTTAAAGCCGCGTGCATACCGTGGCAAAAAATCGGGAACGTGGCACGGCGAATCTAACGAACCGATCGTGCCCGTTCCCCGAGAGTCACAGAGGATCGACAGGTGTGTTCCAAGGATACGCGTGGAAAGGGGGCTGCAATCTTCGATTTCACGCGGTTAGAACGCTTCTCAGGGAATTAGGTCTCGGGTCACGATTCGGGCGATCGGGGTTCCATGGAAATGGGATGCAGAGAGTGTCGAAAGAAAGTTATTCGAAATTACGGATCGTTACAGGTCAAGTGGACCGGTGAGAGTTATCTTTGATAATCCGAGATGAAATATATAATCTCTTCGATGTGGAGGTTAAGATCTTCCGCTTTGAGATATTGAAAATAAATTTTAAAAAATAAATTTTATTCTACTCTAGCTCTCGATTTGAGGGCGAATAATTTCCTAAGTTTCGTGTTTTGTCACCCCGGTGAGAGATATCTTCAATAATCCGAAATAATATCGGTAATCTTTTTCCGTTCTCCAATGTGGAAGCCAGGATTATGCGCTCTGAGATCTCGAATAAAAATACCGAAAAAAATAAATTTTACCCTACTCTAGTTCTCGATTTGAGGACGATCCCTATTCCTCTAAGTTTCGTGTTTTGTCAGCCCGGTGAGAATTATCTTTGATAATCCAAGATAAGATACATAATCTCTTTCTTTTCTCCGATGTGGAGGCGAACATCTTTCACTCCAAGATCTCGAATAAAAATACCGAAAAATATAAATTTTATTCTACTCTAGCTCTCGATCTGATAGCGATTTATTTCCTAAATTTCGTGTTTTGTCACCCTGGTGAGAGTTATCTTTGATAATTCGAGATAAGATCAGTAATCTCCTTCCTTCTTCCAATTCGAAGGCCAAGATCTTCCGTTTTAAGATCTCGAATAAAAATACCGAAAAAATTAATTTTATTCTACTCTAGTTCTCGATTTAAGAACGATCCCTATTCCACTAAGTTTCGTGTTTTGTCACCCTGGTGAGGGTTATCTTTGATAATCTGAGATAAGATCGGTAATCTCTTTCGTTTCTCTGCTCCGGAGGCCAGGATCTTCCGCTCTGAGATCTCTAATAAAAATACCGAAAGAAATAAACCCTATTTACCTCTAATTCTCAATTTGAGAACGATCCCTATCCCCTAACTTTCGTGTTTCGTCACCATATTCTGTAGTCGTTTCTTGCCAACCTTCGCAACCCAAACAGTTCCAATTATACTCTAAATAATAAATATCGTATTCCTCCACCGTTTCACGTTTCATCGCATTATTTCTCCTCGTACCTTTCAACCACGCGCTGATTTTCTCGCGAATAAACCAATCGCGATCTAACTTCCATAAAATTCCTCCCTAGAACGGAGACTGTAGAAGTTGCGCGGAGATCGGCACAGTATGCACGCGGCTTAACTCGGTTTACGAGCGGGGATCTCGGCGACTACCGGCATCGAGCACGATCCGGAATTATCGCGCGAACGGGGCCACCTTGGCGAGAAGCGCGTCCTTAGGAAAGGCTTGTCACCGGCTCTCGCACGCGTTTCCACGCAGTCGTGGGAAAATCGCGGCCGCGCTAGCTGGCGATAATCGAACGACATCGCGAAGATTGCCGATTCGATGGACCCGTAACAATGGCCGCGATCGGTAAGTCTGTCGTGTCCTTTCGCGATTATGCAGATTTCACGGTGCGCGGACATCGGAATCGGGCGACAGTTACGCGCAGTCGAGGGAGACCGAACGTCACAGGTACGTAAATGCGAATTGAGAAATCGAGGGTCCACGAGTTTGCACGGAGCGGTGTGGGCTGTGGAGATCATGACGCGATAGGTCGTATAAATTACGGAATGTTTAGATCTCGGAATGGAGCCGGCTGGACTTTACCGTGGGATGTGCGCGATTTTTTTATATGCAAATCACTCGACTCGAGGCTGAACCTCTTGTACGGGTGTTACGGTAGCGTTAAACGCTTTTCCGCGATAAACTTTTGCTTCCTTTGCCAATGGAGTCCCTAAACTCGCGTGAAAGTCGCGAATAAACCTTTTTTGTTACGATTATTTTCAAGACCCTGTATCCTAATAAATTCGCGAGTATAGGAACTTCTCGAAGGGATAATAAAATAAAATATCTTTTTTACCGATGAGAACGGTTAACAAAAGTCTCGAAAAACCTTCTATTTATTATCTGACTTTGATACTATCCTGTTAGATTAATCTTTAAGATCAGGAGGTTTAAAAAAAACTTCTCACGAGTCCGTTTATTTACCTCTTACTGTTCGAGCCGACACTTTATCCTGACTGTTCAACCTGGAAAAGCTACTCGAAGGAATTATGCATTTAGAAACTCGACTCCGGAACGATATAATAACGCGACTGACTGGGAGACAAGAAACGAAACGCGAACGGCCGAGCCGAAGTTCGAGTTCCACGCCAACACCTGGCCACGCGGTGCCTAAAAAGACACGCAGCTATCGCTTTTTCAGCTGGTTATTAAGCCTAAACGCGTGTGCACGTGCATAATTCCGTACGCGCGGGCATGGAGGCAGGTACAAAAGGTTGTGTAAGTGAGTACACGTGACACGAGAAGCAGCCTCGGGGCAATCACGTACCTCGAGGAACAAGCGGCTGCACTGGTACCCCTTGTCGCTGTAAACAACGACGTTGCATAATTCCGCGCACGATCGGGGAATAATTCATGCTTTTAGCGAAACCGAGTGGCGAGCGTATTTTTCCTTCCTCGTTAGATCTATTGTTTCTGGATTTTTGTCAATAACCGACTCGCACTCTCTAATAACGTCGTCGATGAGTCTGTGATATCTTTGCTTTCACCACTGTCGTTACGTTTACGATTAGCGCCAATCAAGCGTTAGAATAGACGTAATTTTATTTATTCTATGCATTCGATAGATCTGGTATTTCTGAATCAAGGTATACGCGAATTCTACGAATTGCTAACGAAGCAGCGGGAGACAGGGACGATTCAAAGCCTGTCTAACTATCTGACAGTTAATATCGGATGGAACGGAAGGTTAACGGGTCCGACTATCCGGGTCGTATCGATCCCGGTAAATTTGAAGGGAAAAAAAGTGGGACTCTGGTCGGAGGGGAATATTACCCTGGACTATCGGAAGAGATCGGGTTATTTTCGAGCGATTCTCCGGTATTAATCTTTCGGGGAGTAAACCAGCGCGTCAAATAACCAGGGAAGGAAAGGAAGGAAGAAAAAAGGATGTCTGATCCAAAAATAGCGGCGAAAAAGAATTCCTGGCCCCCCCTCGTTAACCCGCCCCGACAGGGCATCGGGACCCATAAACTATTTGCTCCCGAGAGGGTTAACTTATCGCGTAGTTCCCCAGGAGCAGGTATGCGGCGGAATAAATTCAGCTGCCACCGAAATTCGAGGACGCCGGACGTGGATCGTGAGAGGCGATTATCGTAAAAGGTACCGCGGAATGCGCGCTAATAACTCAAAGTCCACGTTCCAGCCGAGTAATTAGCATTCCGATCGCTGTCCATTACGCTAATTAAATTCAATTGTTCGATGCCGGCCCGTTGCGGCATTGTGCGCCGCAAGGTTGCACGCGCGGGTACTGGCCGCGAGTAATTGCCGAGGAAAAATAATTAGTCGTCGACGGTTTCGCAACGTCCACTCGATCCGACGTTCGCGTCGCGGTGTCCACGGATATCCCGAGCCTTTTACGACCGAACGGAATAGAACGCGACACGATTCGCGATCGAGCCGAACGTCCTTTCCCTTCCGAAGACTCGTCGCGGATTTCCCAACCGCGCGATTCAACCACGAGCAGATCTCCTCCAGGTGGATCCATCCAACTCTGGTGTCTTCGAAATGTCGAATCAATCCTGTTTCTTTTCTCTTTTCCTCTGAGTATCGCGGGTTAATTCGATGTAAGCACGTTTGGGTTCGTGGCAATCTTTTTAAGATCGGTAAATTTCGACATTTCGAATATTACGGTCGAGTAGAAGGAAATTCTCGAATGCATGAAGCACCTCGAATGAGTTAATTTTAGTTGACGGGTAATTAACGCGAAATTAGAAGGAGATCGTCGTTTTCGAAATGTCGAATCCATGAAGAAATACCTGTTTCTTTTCTCTTTTCCTTCAGAGTATCGTGGGGTAATTCGATCTAAGCACGTTTAGGATTGTAGCAATCTCGATTTCGAATAAACGCGTAACCGGTGATTTACGATCGGTAAATTTCGAGTATTACGGTCGGGTAGGATGAAATTCTCGAATGGATGAAGCAACGATGGAAGACTTACGGATAGTTGACGGAAATTAACGTGGAATTAGGAGATCGTCATTCGGGAACCGAGAATGTCTCTAGTGTATTAAAACGGAGCTGCTTTCTACGGAAACATCTGGCCTAGCGGTTGTTTCTACAGAGAATTGCAATAAAATTGGTAATATCGGTGTCTCGCTAATTTTTTTCCACGGAAATGACTGCCCACCGAGACGTAGCTCGGGAATAACGAGCAACGGTGGATTCTCATTGGTGGCACCGTAATGAACTCCGAATGCCTCCATTAATCGGCTGCTCGGAAATCGAATCCACCAATCTATACCTCCATCACCTGGTCGCTACTGCATACGATGTTTCGTACGCTTGAATTTCTCGTTTTCCTCGTAAATTTAAATATCCACGATTAATATTCCGTGCAATCCGCTGCGGGCGAAATTTAATCTAATTTGACACGAACTCGAACGAGGAAAATAACACGTTTGATAACTATAGGCTCGATCATCCGCTCTTCTATATTTGTACTCTCGTAATTACGAAAACTATATCTCTATATCAATGTCTAACGGCATTATGTAATTACCTTATCGTTTGCAACGAAATGTCTCTATCTGGGAATATTTTTAGAAACAGGTATAGACTCGCTAAACATCCTGAAAACCTGAAAATCTCACAGCGATCCTCTAAGAAGCTGCGCAGCTGCCATCGAGAGACATTGCTCTCTCTGTCTATCCGTGTTTAATACAAACGCAAGAAAGCAAAGTCGAGCCGAGGTATACAAAGTGGTACTTTAAAAGTACCACGGACTGGATCGCGGAGGAAAGGTTCGGTCGGAGAGGAAGAAAATCGAGCAACAACATCCCGACGACCTCGCCGGCCATTTCGCCGGAGGGATACAGCCCGCTATCGTGGAGCATCGATAAAACCATCGGACGATCTACCCCGCCACCGTTATCTCATCCTCGCAAGTACGAAACTAGGATCGCAGTGCCGGCGATCTTTCTCACGGCGTCGAAACGCCGCGATCAATTATCCGCGGGCAGGGATTTTTATCGGCGGAACACGATCGCGGGAGAATTTCTGGCCTGCGGTCCGGTCGCACGCGTTTCGAGGAAACCGCTCGGCTCGTACTAGAACCCGTCCGGAGGCCAGTTGCATAGGAGCGCGTATAACCTGCATTTCGCGACGCGAGCGTCGTCGGCCTATTCTGGAATGTCACCCCGGCCGACGACGCGTCCAGTAGCCGGCTACGTCCAGTTCTTCCTCCTGGATCGAACGGCCTTTTTCTCGGAAAATCTACCTGAAAACCGTTACCGTGATACCGGCCACCGACCGATGTCGTCCACAGACGGATGCCAACAGCTCCTCCTCCAGATCCGCCTCGAAAATCCCTTTCGATTCCGACAAACGAGAAAAATTCTCACGGGTTTTCGCAGTTTGTTCTCGAGGGTACAACGAACCGACCAGGTTTACGAGGTTGAAGACGAGTAGCTTTGGTAGGTTCTGGTTTTTCTTCATTGACAGGTCGCTTTTGGGAGAAATTTCGAGAGAAAAAACAGCCACGAGTTTGAGACTAGAGAAGATTTCAAATCTGAAGGTATCGAAGATGGTACAAAGAGCGGATCGGATTGATCGTGATCATAATCGATTCGGCCCAAACAAGAAAAATTCTCACGGGTTTTCGCAGTTTGTTCTCGAGAGTACAGCGCACCGACCAGGTTTACGAGGTCGAAGACGAGTAGCTTTGGTAGATTCGGGGTTTCCTTCGTTGACAGGTCGGTTTTGGGAGAAATTTCGAGAGAAACAGCCGCGAGGTCGAGACTAGAGAAGATTTCAAGTCTGAAGGTGTCAATGATGGTACAAAGAGCGGATTGGATTGATCGTGATCATAATCGATTCGGCCAAACAAGAAAAATTCTCACGGGTTTTCGCAATTCATTTTTGATAGTACAGCGACCAGGTTTACGAGCTCGAAGGTGAGTAGCTTTGGTAGATTTTGGATTTGTTTCGTTGACAGGTCGCTTTTGGGAGAAATTTCAAGAGAAACAAGCATGAGTTCGTGACTAGAGAAGATTTCAAGCATCGAGGTGTCGAAGATGGTACAAAGAGCGAATCTGATTGATCATGAACGCGGATACTTTCATAACGAAAGCTACGTTTGCGCGGCGCGCCCTGAACGAAACTCGTTATCTTTATGGTAACTCCCGGCAAATTATATAACGCGGTGCCAATTAAAAACGGCCGTTCTCTCGTTAGCGGCCATAACGCTTTCCAGCCGAAATGGTCACGGTGAAAGAGGCAGTAGTATCGAGCCGCACGCATCTCGCGGGGCAAACTTTCTCGATCGATCGTCGTTACGAATAATGCCAGAACACGCGATACGGACCATTCCGGCCGATTTCACTATGCGCCGGTCGCAGTCTCTTAGATTATATTTCTTCGCGAGCCATCGATACCAGCGACAGAACCGCCTCGATATCGATCACGCGAAACGTTAGTCCGCGTCTTAGCAACATCCGAGAGGTTTATTAAATATTAAGTTCTGACACGAAACAGGTATCGTGTTCGCTTAGAAGAGGTTTAAGGCTGCTCCGAAAACATATCGTTTTACGAATCGATGCTTGTGAAAATACGTCCTTGCGCCGGCCTGCAAAGCAAATCGCCCGCCAAAATACGCCGAGTACGATCGTGCCCGATAATTCCGACCGCGGTTAACCCGTGGACGCGATAATAGAACCGGTAACGAAACCGGACCGACCGACGATTAAATTGGAATTTAAATCGATACCCCTTTCTCCCGAATATCGTTTCCCCTTTGTCGAAACTCGACGACTCGAAACACGCGTGGAAACTCCGGGATCGATCCGACGAATAAATTACATCTGTACACGGTTCACCGTTTGACCACGCGCGTTATTTCATGGTCCAGCGGTTATTAACAGATTTCCTTATAAGCCGACCAATTCAGCGAGGATAAAAGATCCCCTAACAGGAAGCAATTTTTTGCGATGGTCAAGTCCGCGTGGTCGTCCGGCCAATTTATTCGGCCTGCGTTTCGATCGACCGGGATCACCGACTTCGCTTCCCGAATATATTCTTTGGTCATTGTCCTACCCCTACCTGCTACCGGCTGTCCAAATATCTCCTCCTCCTCTCCTTCCTTCTCCTTCGACCTCTCCTCTTCCGCACACGCCACTTTCGCGAGATCCGTTTTTGTTCCTCCTCCGAAAATACCGAGCCTCGAGATGCCACCGGTGTATAATCAGATGCGACCACTCACGCGAGCCTATTGTTCGCTTTCGTGCCACGTCTCGTCAAGAAACGACAGCCGGGTTTTCCCTGACGGAACGCGCGCGACGACGTGGAGTAATGATACACTCGGTGCTGCTTTGTTTCTTCCGGAATCGCCACTGTCCGCGCGTCTAGACTCTTTCCCTTCGTCCTCTTCGGCCGCTGCTCGACGAGGCGCGAAATTTCCTGAGTACGATAGCGAGGGCAAAAGGAAAAGGGTCCGGTTGCAACGTGGTAACTAGAAGCGACTACAAAGTGGCGAACGATAACGGGCAGTTCCCTGTCGTTCGGGTCGTTAGAGTTTGTAGCCGTTTCGGCTATTAGCCGGCCTCAAAGAGCCAGGCATCTCGGAAGAGATTCCACGGGAATTTCAGCCATCGGGTTCGATTTGCCGGCGAACTTCTAAAACCGGCCGCGGTCCTCCGAATCCGACACACTTTTCCGTTCACGATCCGAAGGCACGCGGACTAAAAATAATTAGCTGCGAGCCACCGGGGAGAAACGATATCCCGAAGGGACGGAAAGGTGCGGCATCGGGGCCGTTCCGACGCGTCGCGTCGAAACAGCGGCCGCGTTTGGCACGACAAATGCACCGTTCAAGTAGACCGCTACTAATTGTAACCCGCGATCGCAGGCGTGGTTCGACTGCGAAGGGTTTAATATTCGGCCGGCCGTTGCCAGAAAGCCGCGGCTAATCCCTCTTTCGCCCGCGCGCTAGCAAACCCTACGCGCCGCGGCTATTTTCGCTCGGTCACTTATTAGTTTCGTACCACCGAAATATCGTCCAGAGGAGCCAAGGTAGGCGACCATTAGTCCGAGGAAAAGTCAGCCGGAGGCCAGAAAGGCCGGGCATTAGTCGTGTATAGCATGTGGAGGTATTCGCGGAGGCACGTGGGAACGTAGCAATGCAAAGAGAACAGCCGCGCTGTGGCCTGGTCTGAACCGCTGGCCCGGGTACCATAATAGAAAACCGCGATAATTGTAGGCACACAGCCACGATCGGCGGAATGCCGCCTCCTGGTGAGCTTTATACCCGCCCGAACGAGAAATCCTCCAACATCCCCATTTTCGTACCTTCCTCTTGTCTCTTCCTCGGCCTCCTTCCTCCGTACACGCCGCGATCCGCTTTGGAAAAATCCTTCTGACAACTTAGTCGCGTGACACCTCTTTGCAACGTTCGAGTCTCGTGAATGAACGTTTCGTCCTCGA
Organism: Lasioglossum baleicum; assembly: GCF_051020765.1. NCBI lineage: Eukaryota > Metazoa > Arthropoda > Insecta > Hymenoptera > Halictidae > Lasioglossum > Lasioglossum baleicum. Next base: position 20,154 of record NW_027471341.1, read on the forward strand.
CTGAGAGACGGTGTTCCGATTATTTCGAAGGATAAGTCTGGGGATGTTGACGCGGTTTCGATAGTAAAGGTACAAGTGATGAGTGTTTTCGATTATCTAGATTTCAAGTTTCAACGATTTTCAATCGCGACACCGCGAATCGATTGGACGAATTTATAGCGAGGTTCCCGCGCAGCGTATTAAATTTAACGTTCAGCAAGCGCGTCGGGTATTCCGCGTCGTATTTTAGATTTGGGTTCAGAGGAAGTGGATCGCGTTTCAGCGGAACAAGAATGTCTCGAGTGCGTTCCACGAGGCGTTTCCTCGTAACAAAGTGCTCCTTTCTTTCTGCCGTCGACGTCTCACGGTTGCCGGCCTCTCGCGAGAGACGTCGGCGACAAAAGAGAGGCTGAAGCAGGAAGAGCGGAAATTGAAGAGGCCGGAGACAATAACGGTGAACGGTCTTTCCTTTCGTACGAAAGAATTATCTTCGGCTTAATTACGTGCCGGTGGTGCTGACTCTGTGATCGAACGAGAGCCCCGCTTGCCTGGCCATTGTTTCCGCCGAGTGAATTTTGAGACTGTTGCACCCAGGCCTCGAGATGACTGAACGCGCCGGGTACTCGGAAATAGGGGAAATCGCATCGGTCGTTCTATTCCCATCGTTGCGAGAAAACCGGCCTAAATTTTCCTATGGGCCGCTAACGAACCGTGAACGCGAAGAAATATCGTTGCAAAAGGAAGAAAAAAAAAGAAGCGAAAAGAGGGAGAAAATGGAAAACGATAAGACGATTTTAATCGGTAAGAAACCTGGCTTGCGTCACTCGGTATAATCGAGAAATACCAGCGTTAAATTGTAATATATAGAAAAATCGCTAAGGAGAACTTTTACCTCTAATCGTCGTCCACCGCGACATTATATTGCTACACTGTAACGCGTGTTAATATACCTACATTACCACATCGTTATCTACCACGCGAGAGAAAAATATCGTTCCACGCGTTTCTCCTGTCACTGGGACACGCATTTTTGCATATTCATGAAATAAAAGTAACGGGTGATTATGCAGATTGTTCCGCGATCGTTAGAAGAGAGACACAGGTACGCGTGACCACGTCGCATGAGTTAATCATAAGCGTGTCATCCATATTCATGGAAAAATAACATTCCTTATAAATACGTCTGCACCACGCGACCGAGTTGCTTTTCTTTGCCGTTCCAGACGTAACAACGTCGGGAAAATCGTTGAAAATCGAGTTACGAATCACTCGAGCAAGCTATTTATAAGAAACGAGATCCTCGATCGAGTTGGAGGATTGCTTAAAAAGAACAGAAATATTTTGTTCCACTATTTAAACTGGGTCAAATTTAACGATACGACGCGAGGACGGTCGTGAAAGTGACGATTATTTCGGGGAAGCATGTGCTCCGTGCTAAACTATTTTTAAATGCAAGAAGAAAACGCGGCGCATAGTTGAAACGTCATAATGCATTCCTGTACTAATAAGGCTGGGTCATTTATAATTCTTCCGGCTCCATTAATCACGCGACTCTCCCTCTGAACCCTCCGCGCGAATTCCTCGAAATTTCTCTGATTACGCAATCCTTTAATCTCGTCCAGCTCGACAGTATCGAGATTAAAAATTCGATCGTCGAATTCCGTTCGCGTTACGCTCGACGAGCTTGATCGTCGGGTTGCAAAAATGAAATAGGAACTCGTCCGTGAAGAAATTGTATAATTGGAGCAACGAAGTCGCTGGCTGGAGGGTTATCGCTGAGAACCGTTCTCTGGTTCGATGGCTGATAAAGACGATGGAGGGAAATGGAAGGAAATGGAAGCAAATGGAGGCAAGAAACCGCGGTCACCGTGAGAATTGCAGCACTTCCTCCGTCAAATTTCACAGCCACCGTTTCCCCGTAACCGTTTGCTGCGATAGAACGCGAGTCACCGTAAAGCATCGGCGGGGGCAAGAAGCGGAAATCCAGCGTGGAGAAGAGCGAACCCGTGGAAGGGGTTCCGTTTCACGATCCTCGAAGAGAGCGAGCCGAGTTTCGAGCGAGCGAAGAAAATAGAGAACCAGCAGGTAACATCATACGCACCTTGGGATATCCATGAACGGAAACACTATACTCGAGGTCGAGTGTGCTCGTCGTGCACCTGCACGGAGTACGCGCGCGTGTGTCCACGGGGAAACAAACGTCGCCGGATTTAGGGTTTACCGTATCTGGTGAAAGCTCATCGACACGGAACCAAGTTCGTACAATGGAAACGGAACCGTATCCGTCCGGCGTCGGATTTATAATGGGACGTGGTTGAAAGCAAACTGACTTCGCCGTCTGTTAATACCGTGCTTCGCGTTGTTTTCGAGAGATCAAAGCAGCTGATTGACAGCTCAAAATCGAAGAGTTACGATCCTCGAAATAGGCACCAAGTCGTAGCTTGCAATTTTTATTTATTTTTCTTTTTCTCTTTGCTAAATATAACGTTCTTTTCTTCTTTTCACGCGAGAATTATTTCAACTGGTTTATCGAGTTTTATTTCACAGGATTTTTATTGCGATAATTGATGGGTTTCTCGAAGAAACGGGGAGGACTAATTATTCGCGCTTTAATCACAGCTCCGAGTAGTAGCGGCCGCTGTTCTACCCAGCGGCAATACGGAAGGAAAAACATTCTAGGTAATTGGATAATTTCGGTGCTTTGCGGAACCGTAAGGTTTCCGGCAAAGTTGTTATCTCAGAGTCGACGTGGGAAGAAGGATATGCCTGAAAGCTTAATGCCACGGCTACAGGGGATGCGGCAGGAATTTGCGGATTCGTGGATTCTTGGATTCGCGTTACGTGCCACGGTATATACCGGGTGATCCGCGAACGAACGCTTTCGCCGCGGTTTCGAAAGTTATCAATCGTAACCCAAGAACAAGCTCACCTTGAGCGAACGAACGTTCGAGCCGTCATTTTCTATCGTTTTTTCGATCCGAAAACACCACAGCCGTCCGCGCGTGTTTTATCATTCTATCGCGGTTTTCCACCGGAAATTTTATCACAGCTCGAATCTCCATAATTAAAACCTCGCTCCGGCTCCGGAGCCTAATTATAGATCCAACATTTATCAGCACGCATAACGCTCTATTCTAGAACTGTAAACAGCATTGGAGAATTCATAAATTACCAGGAGGATCGAGTGACGTACCAAAACACACAGTTTGATGCACCGGTGTTTTCGTTTGAAAATTAATTTAGTCCGCGGAGAAATATGAAAGTAATTAGTCACTGCTGCCACTACACAGGCAGGTTGCTGGTGGTACCAACGTAAAGTGCGTGTGTGCGCGCGCGCTCGACCTAATTTTCGCGTGAACGAGGACTCGACTTAATTAATGAGGATATACGAGCTAACACGTGCTAACCTGCGGCTCACTCCGATTTCCATTCGTTAGGATAATTAGCTGGGAGCACGATGAGACGTCCGCGCCGTGTTCACCCACCTTTTACGCTCTTTTATCGTCTCCCGAGTTGCACGATTAAGACTACCCGCTTTCTAACAATTGCCCCCCTCCAACGGGGGTCTCGCAGGTGCGAAATCAGCGTCGAAATTTTGCGATCCCGACGTCGAAAAGGACGATACGAAGGATCGCTCCTAGATTGGATAAAGATGAAAAATTGGCGTTGAAATTTTACGATTCCGATGTGGAAAAGGATGAGACGTCGCGACGAGGGATCGCTCTGCTCGATTGGATAAAAATGCGAAATCGGCGTCGAAATTTTGCCATCACGACGTCAAAAAAAAGGAGACGAGGGATCGTTGTTCAATCGAATAAGGATGCGAAATCGACGTCGAAATTTTACGATTCCGATGTCGAAAAGGACGAGACGAGGAATCGCTCCTAGATTGGAAAAGGTGAAAAATTGGCGTCGAAATTTTGCCATCCCGACGTCAAAAAAAGGAGACGAGGGATCGTTGTTCAATAGGATAAGGATGCGAAATCGACGTCGAAATTTTACGATTCCAATGTCGAAAAGGACGAGACGAGGAATCGCTCCTAGATTGGATAAAGGTGAAAAATTGGCGTCGAAATTTTACGATTCCGACGTCGAAATGGATGAGAAGAGGGATCGTTGCTCGATCGGATAAGGACGCGAAATCGACGTCGAAATTTTACGATTCCGATATCGAAAAGGACGAGACGTTGCGACGAGTGATCGCTCTGCTCGATCGGATAAAGATGCGAAATCGGCGTGGAAATTTCACGATCACATCGATTCGTGGTCGAAAAGGACGAGACGAGACCGATGGCTGCTCGATCGGATAACTCCTCGATTACCATTATCCGTCGATCGGACTTGCTCGGGTTATGAATCAACGTCGACCTAGTTGGAATAAATAATCCCCGTAACGAGCCGAGGCATCGCGGAACGCGTTTTGTTCCCGGGAATGAATCACGATTAAATTTTATCGACGTACTTTATCGACGTGCCCCGGGACCGCGTTTATGGTTTCTAACAGCGGTACGTATCTATGGAAACTAACGATAAATCCGCAACGATAAATTCACAGGGGTTGGCGAAAAACCCGCTTAATTAAAAGTGTACGATGCTTTTTTTCACTCTAATTAAAATCGTCCGGTTAATTACGAGCGGAGATATTAAAACCGATACCGGCGGGCACAGCTCGGGGAACCGGCGTAATAGCCGAATATCGGTCGAAATATAAATAGACTTTCTCGGTCCGATGAAATTATCCGGCTGAACGAAGAAAGCTCGAGGAAGCTCGGCCGTATCCGCTTTCCTACCCTGTTCCCGCTTAATTGAACGTTTCGCTTGGTTTAATGAATTGCCCGTGATTATCGCGACATAAACAATTCTAACTAGCTGTACCTTGTGCCAGAGTAACGGAGTTCTCTCGATACAGGTTCACAGGCACAGGTAAACAGTTCCAGCGTCTTCACACGTGACGGGGATTAATTGGGTTAATCAATTCGGAGCGACTATTCGAATTATCGATTACGGTTCTGCGACTTGCTAACAGGTGAAAATCATATTTACGACCGCTTCCACTTCCGTCCCAGTTCGATATTATGCTACGATAATTTTTTTATTCCTCTCCGAAAGAGATTTGATAAAAATTTTCCCACCTCGTTCGAGAAAATAATCGACGAAATCTTTAGATTAACTACGAGACGCGTGTGGGAAAAAATCGACGTTACACCAGACACGTGTCGTAACGAGGTTACGTGTTACACCGTGCAAACGCTTGTCCTCCGACTGCACGTTCAAATGATCGATTTTCCGACAAGTGACATTTGCAAATCTCTCGACGAGCTAAATAGGTTAATCAACCAGAGGGTGAGCGGTAGCCGGCGATCGCTCGGCTCGCTCGAAGGACACGAGCTGGCATTAAAACGAGCGAAAGCTAGATCCTACCAGGCGAAGAAATTTATTTTCTTCCTAGATACGCGGAACACGACGGATGGTCGTCTCGTGGGAATCGAATGACCTTGACGCGCAAACTATACCCTTCGTTACCCGTCGGCCTCAGGTGAAAGCGGGACAAACGCGCGAAAATTAACCACCGCTGTTGGAACGCGCGCGATTTGCAATTTCCGTCGGCTCGTTCGAATTTTTCCAACCCGACTTTCGCGAAATCCTACACACGCCTCCGTCTCTAGCGATCTCCGAGAGACCACGGAGGCGATGCTGGCGCGCGATTTCAACCCGTTTTCGTCGAAACGATTTTGCATATTATCTAGGAAGCCAGTCGGGTCACAAATGGCTCGGAGTTTCTCCGGTACGCGATGGAATGCCAGATCGGAGCTGATCAAACGTATCCGAGGCTATTACTCTTCCGACTTACCAGCGAGTAATTAAAGCGGCCACTCTATCGGCCGAATGATCTGACGTTAAAACGTTGCTCGCGCGGACGTGGAAACTTAATGGAGTTTAAACCCGGAGTTTTGCACCGCCGAGTCCGTGACATCCCATCGTTGAGCTAGTTACGTCCGATTTATGCGGTTGTTGCCTCGACACTTACCTGAAACGTAAAGATAAGAAGGTGGTTAGCGAAAAAAAAAACATCCTTGTTCAAAGTGTCGCGCGTCGTACAACGTGGAACATTGTTCGGAGGAATTCCGCGAAACAAATACCGCGGAAATTCACACCTTTCCTCTCTGTTTTGTCGCGGAATTCCTCCGAACAAAGTTCAACGACGAGTTTGCGAGGCAAGCTCGAGCTCGTCTAGGAAACGTAAGGATTTTCGGATTGGACACGAGCACTGGTGAAACCGATTGTTTCAGCTGCGACGAATGGACAAACGTGTCAAATTAAAACCGCGAAACGAATCTTTGGAACGTAGGTTTGATAAGTAACGAAGCTAAAAACTAAGAGATAC
>NW_027471342.1:0-26488 GCF_051020765.1 Lasioglossum baleicum
TAGGAATATATGATAGAATATGTAAACTCGTCAGAAATTGGATTTCAATTTTTTATTTTCGTAAAACTCCTTTGGAATGAAAAGTTTTATAACTTTCTATGTGTGTTTTTGAAACTTAGATTTTAGTCACATCGCTATATTAGTTTTTGCTATAATAAAAGTACAGTTTATGATCGATGACTTAACACTTTGACTGCCACATTGAACACGGTTTTTCCTATTAGGTCGTCCATAAGTTCTTTCCTGTTTTTACTTTTAGTACCTAGAATTATATGTCGAATAAACCTTGAAATATTAAGAAAAAATGTACTCGGGCCTTTTGTTATTCTATTTCTTCCTATTCGTTGGCAATACGTTAATCATCGATATAGTTTATAAAATGCGACGAGAATGTAATTATCACCGCGAAAGAACTTATGGACGACCTAATATAACGCCATGGTGGTCATTGGTGACCTTTTGAACTTCTTACAATTGTAAAACTTTAAGGAAAAGTAACACTTAGTGAATTTTATATGTAATCGCTAATTAGAACATTTTTTTAAATAAAAAGTGCCTCATTGAACTATTAAATATTAAAAATCTTTTGTTTCCATTGGGTAAGAATATGTCTTATATCACCATTTATTATTATTTCGAAATTTTGAAATTTTCTGTGAATTTCGTACGAAAATGTTGTTTTTAAAGTTTAAATCAACTTAGACCATTTTCAAAATTAACTGAGTGTCCTATAAGTGACTTAAATCAATGAAGAACTATGAGTTTTATTTGAAACAATAAACTTAATGAAATAATTCATGAACTTTTATCAATGATTCTAACAAAGTGATGCTTTTTATCGTTTCGAGTTTTGAAGATTTCAAAATGTTCCTGAAAATTGGAGGAATGTGTGATAGTAAACACATAATTTCTTTAAGTTTTTCATCTGATACTGGTCTAGTGATGGTGTATAAAGGAAGTAGCTTAATATTTCCGTATATTTTTGGGTCTTCTTCTTTTAGGGAAAAATCCAAAACGTGGAATTCAAGAACATCTAAATTAGTTTTATAGAACATTTTATATGGTTCATTTTTCACGAATCTCATCCATGTTATTTGCAGCCAAGAGACAGATTTTTTCCTCTTCTTGTTATCGACTCATCCAGTGATTCGTTGAAATAAAATCAGTCTGTAACATTCGTTTTATGGAAAATGTATTTCTTCTTCTACACTTTCCTATCAGTTCATAATAATACTCAGGGTTGTACAAGTAACTTGCTTTTTTATTTTCATTTCTATCAACCGAAAATCACCTGTCATTCGGTGGAAAGGAATGACCCGATACCAAAACTTTTCACTTAAACCACTTTCATAATTAACGCTAAATGAATTCCATATAACGTTGAAATTACAACCACCATATAATGGTTCATTTTTCACGATATCGTGAAAATTACATCGAATAAATTTAGTTTGAAATAATACGGTGTAAAATAACTGATAAACTCATTTCTGAAAATTTTCACTTAGACCACTCTCATAATTACCGGCACAATTATATTATTAAAACCACGAATCTCTTAAATCTCTCGATTAATCTCAATGCGGTGTTTTCGAATAAGAAGGAAATCACGCGAGTAGAAATCGAATTTAATAACACAAGAAAATATTCGGAATATTCTTGCAAGTAAATACAATAAAATCGGTGGTATATTTTATTCGTTTCTTTCTGAAAATCAACAAATGAACGTTGCAGATTAGAGTGCAAGTTTTAAAAGACGAGAACCTGGAAACTTTTTCCAGCAGCTTTAAAGTTCTTAAAAAATCCCGTAATTGCCTCCGGGATCGGAGTCGCTTTCATCGTGTAACCTAATTAATATAATTAATCGAGGAAAGGCTGGCGTTTAATTTATTCAGCCGTAATTAAAAGGTAGCGTAAACAGGAGAGGGCGAAAAGAAATTGGCAATAAACGTGTCGCGTGGAACTACGGTGTTCGATAATATTGCCAATTACTTTCCACGGTTGCCAACTTTTCACTGGTCCGATGCTCGACAACTTCCGCCCTCACCCCTGTCACTTCCGCTCCTGCTAATTGTTTCAACGGCGACTCAACGAAGGAACTTTCGTTAGAGACGTTCTGCAGGATTCTGTAATCCTTCGCGATCCCATCGCGGGACGTAACCCAGGCCCAGAAGACCCGTTACGGTCTTCTCTCGTCGGACCTAAATCCTGTTTTAGTTCGCACTCGGCGCTTTCTATTTTTCTACTTATTCCACGTTTCGCGTTCTTCGGTCATTTTCCTCGGGCACCGGACACTGGGCGTTCTTTTCGTCCGATCTTAGACTCCAGGCAACGGCGCTTAGGATTCGGCCGACGACGGGCCCATTCCAATTAGGACCGGGCCTTGCGCGCTTGGCCTCGCGACTTTCGAAGCGATAAAGCGAAAGGGGCCTGTTATGCGACCCCTCGAGAAGGCTCACCCTCGAAGCACTTCGCCCTGAACCAGCCATTTCTCCACCAGCCACTTTCCCCTCGAGGACCGTCTTCCCTTCTTCGGGACGCCTGATTCGCGGACCGAGGGCCCGCCCTTGGTCCCCGACTCGCCGATCAGGCAACCGTTTCCCCTCGGCGTGTCGCGATTACTTTTTCGCCTCGGAAGATGGTCGGTCGCGATGATTCGGTCGTGGTGATTTCGGTGGTTAGAACTCGGTCATTCGAGCGGTTCGTATTCGTTCGAGTCGATCACGGACATCGGTCGAACACAGCGAATCGCGAGCGCGTCGCGCTTTAATATTCGTAGAATTTCCCCGCGAGTACTCGATCAGCGCGATTGGTACTCGCTGTGAAAACAAAGCGGACGAAGCAGAGCGGAAGATCGTTGGCAAGATATTGCACCGTGGGCCTTACGACTCAACGCCAGTGCCCGCCATTTTTGTTCCTTCGAACACTAGCGATTGGGTCCTCGACGCTCGGTTAAAATCTCTTTCAAAGGTCAACTTGTTTGTCATCCACTATCCCTCAGCGATTCTTCCTCGCGTTGCTTCCAGTTTGCAGAATCGTTACACCAATCTGCCAGAGATTAATATTCGTAGAATTTCGCCGCGAGTACTCGATCGTTGGATAATTTTCGAGGCGTAAACGCGAACGCGAAGAATCGCATCGAAAATCGCAAACCTCGTGGCAATTAAACGCACCTGCCGTGCACCTGGACATTTTATCGTTGCATTTAGTGTTTCAGCTTCGCGTACCATTATTACCGCTTACTCTGCAACGTCGATAACGCGGCTCTAGCAACTTTTTCATATAGCAAAACCTCCGATGGAACGTTGCAGCTTCCGAAGGGAAGTTTCGGGGAACGCGAAGGGGAAATGTTATCGGTAATCGATACGCAATTAAAACGTTCCTCTTTCTTCGCGATCGATGCAACGCGCAATTTAATTTATTCTTTCCGCGTTGCAACATTTGTTTTCCTCGATTCGGAACAGCTGCTATATCGCGCGATATACACAGGGCCAGCACCGAAATCGCCGAGCGAGTAGCGCGAGCGAAAATAGGTCAGACAAGGAGAATAACGTTCTCATTTTTACGGCTTTTTTTTTAACAGGCTGAAATAAATTTGGAAGTTTATATGCTATCGATAAATCTTTATTATTGCTTTTGTTTAACAGGTGTGGGTTTAACCCATTTGCATCTTCGATTTAAAGAACGTCTTTCTAGCTTTTGATTGATATTAAGTGTTATAAACAAACTCTTGTTCATGTTTCACACAAAAATTATACGCAGACTAGTTATAAAATCATTTGTATGATGTTATAATGTAAATTTTTATTGTTTTAGATAGTTGCGCGGAAAATAAATGTAGACTCGTTTTTTTGTGGAATTGATTAGAATAATAAATAGTATGACCTTATTTTGGGAATAGGATATAACTTTATTAAAATAATCAATTGTATTAGGTCACCGACTTTTTTTTAACACTAGATTTACGGGACCCGTGAATTTGACGGATGGGTTGCTTCAATTAATTCAATATTAACAGATTTAATTAACTTTTATTAAGTTTGTTAATATTGCGATTGTTTTCAAATTAAACCCATCATTTGTTTTTTAAAGAAAATATGTGGTTTTCTTACTTTAAATCTGTCGGGTGTCCGTAGAAATACGTATAGAAAAAAATCCCCGTAAACCTAGTGTTAAATATAGGTTTATTGTGCACATTACAAAAATATCTGCCACATATAAAGAGAACCCAAAACATACAAAAGGTTTACAAAGGAAAACTTAGCCTATGAGATCGATGGCTCAGTTCAGTCATTGCAATTTTTACGTTTTTGGAATTAATTGTACGATTTATTCCACCCGGAGTGCCGGCTTATCGCGTCTAATCTTCGGTGTTTTAGCATTGTGGATGTTCCGTCCAAAAATATGAAAGCAGAGTAGTTATCGGTTGAAAAATATCGTCGATTTTATGACAGAGAGTTTTCGATTACTTTCCTTCTCTACCGAGTGGAAAAGGTGAAATCGTGATAGAAGTCAACGTTAAAAAATCGACAACAAAATCAATATGGTCCCCTTTACCTGGTAATACCAAATGTTTCGGTCGATTTACGAGACAATAACGTATATATTCCGTCCCGAAAATTCGAAAGCAAGGTATTCGGACGAGGTCTGCGTCCTCTTACGAACGCGAACCGTTTCAAAATTAACCAGAGTTTATTTCCCAAGGATTTACAAGCGTTCGCGGGGTTTAGCGTGACTGTGTAACCGTCGTTTGTTTGACTCGCGTTTTCACAGGTTTGTAACTAACCGGTTTCCGGTGATGTCGAGTGTTTTATAGTTTCCGATGCACTCGTGATCGGTGGATGTCCTCTCTCTCGATTGCTGGTGCGATCGTTAGAGGGTGCGTCTCGCGTTCGGTGGGTTTCCACGGAGATGGAAGTTTAAACAAATTCGGAAGGCTTATTTTCGGTTAAGATGGTTTAGGAGGGATCGAGGTCGGGTAACGGGGAGGAAGCTCGGGGACGCCGAGTCTCGGGGATGCCGGTGATAAAGAAATAAACCCGAGTGTCAAGACTCGCAGGCTCGATGTTCAAAGGTGCGCGTGGTTAGCGGATGTGCCAGGTCTGGTCCATCGATGGAAGGAAAGGTTCGGCAGGATTCGGGCTGATCGTCCTTTTGTCTATCGCGAAGTTTACTGGAAACGGTCGAGTGGTAATTTCGAAGTTTCAGGCGTCGGTGAACTATGGGACGTTAGCCGTGAAGAATTCGACTAAAGTCCCCTAGTCTTTGGGCCTTCGGTGTTCGAGGACGAAGGGATAGGAGGAACGGGTGTGTTTCGGGTTAATTTGGCCGAGGATGAAGGTGTTTGTCGAGTTTGGCTAATCGTCGCGTGGTCGGTGCAGGATTTGAAGCGTTTTAATAGGAGATATTCGAGTAAACCGTAGTTCCCTTATCTCATCACATAAAATGGCTATATCAAACACACATAATTTGTTCTCTAGGAATAAAAGAAAACGTGGCTCGCACAGTAACTAACGTAATAGTTACTCGGTGGACATTGAAAGTTGAATTGCGAAATTCGATGCAACTGCGAGAGAATTAAGACCGATGGTAGTTTCGCAATTTCGTCATTCTCGGCGTTTTAGCGTCGCGACGACTTATCGACTGGTATGTAGGCCGGCGCGGGTAATTAGAAGGCATCAGCCATGTGCGTAATCTGCTTAGACGCGTGTGTGTGAGTGTCAGCTGTGTTCTGTGTCATCTATGATCTCGGTTGCATTATCCGGACGCTTCCTTGCTTTTCAGACTGGTCTATTACGTATTTCACGGTCCCCTTTTACCGTTACACCTTGCTCTAATTCGTGTTTCCTTTTCAGCCGTATTAGTTGTACCGTGGAAAACACCGCTCCGCCATTTCCGGCCGGAACTATTTATGACACCGCTCTCTGTTTTTCTTCTCGTTTCGTTTCTTTTCTTTTCACCTTTTCCGAAGCTAGTTGGGTTATTTTCTAGTTCGAAGTGCTTGGTTTCTTTGTGAATCATTGGATATTGGTTCGTGTGATCATTAAGATTGGTTTTTCTTCGATTATATTAAATTTTGGGAACTATTTGTCACACCGTTCTCTGTTGTCGCAGGTTTTTCTTCTTGTTTTCTTTTATTCATGTTTTTTCGAAGCGAGTTGGGTTATTTTTCCAGTTCGAAATCCTTGATTTCTACGTGGATCATTGAATATTCGTTTGTTCAATCATCTAGATTGATTTTTCTTCGATTATATTAAATTTTGGGAACTATTCGTCACACCGCTCTCTGTTGTTGCTGGTTTTTCTTCTTGTTTTCTTTTTTTATCTTTTCCGAAGCGAGTTGGGTTCTTTTTAGCTCAAAATCCTCAATTTCTTCTGCAATTATTGGATGATAGTGGTTCCTGCGATCATCAAGATTGGTTTTCCTTCGATTATATTAAATTTGAGAATTGTTTGTGACACCGCTCTTTGCTGCCATAGTTTTTCTTCTTGTTTTCCTTTTTTCACGCTTTCCAAAGCGAGTTGTGTTACTTTTCATGTTTAAAATCCTTGATTTCTTCTTAGATCATTCAACAGTGGTTCGTTCGATCATGAAGATTATTTTTCTTTCGATTATATTAAATTTTGGGAACTATTTGTGACATTATTCTCTGTTGCCATAGTTTTTCTTCTTATTTTCTTTTTTCACGTTTTGCGAAGCGAGTTGCGTTATTTTTTAACTCAAAAATCCTCAATTTCTTCTGGAATTATTGAATATTTGTTCGTTCGATCATCAAGATTGTTTTTACGTCAATTATATTTCGAGTTGATGAAATTTCGTGGGATGACGGAAACTTGGGAAATATGGAAAAGCAAAATGGAGGATATCGCATTAAGAAAACAGTGAGATTAGTTAACCTGTTGCACTCGACGCGATACCACCATTATCATCATTATGAATTACCTTCGTTATCATTATTTTGAAAATAGTAGTCACCACTCGAAGGTTAGCAGTTATTTTCGATTCATTTGTTTTTTTGAAGTAAATAATGTCACGTTTATTTATATCCGTTATCTTTCTTCGGTGACAATTTATTAACTTTATCTCGTGTAGATAACGGGTATCTAAACGACAAAAATTCCTAGGACTCGCTAAATAGTCATTACTTCTTGTTTTTTACCTGCGTTATGACCTAATTCATAACGAAAGCTTCTTATTCACTGACGTATTCGTATTCGCTATTAAAATCATCCAAAGCATAACACGATCATTTGAAAAAATTTTAAAGGATTACAAAATTTCCAAAAAATTCTTTATTTGTATAAACTATTATAAATTTCTTTGCATTGAAGAATAATTATTACAAAATGCGTATTATACTAATCTTTTTTGCATTATTATCTAACGTATTCGTGGTCATTAAAATCATCCAAATTTTAAGATCACTATCATTTAAAAGAATAAAGGTGATCTTAAAATTTCCAAAAACTCCTTCATTTGTAAAGAAATTTATAAATTTCTTTGCATCGAGTTTTGCTACACTTTCAAGGATAATTATTACAAAATACGTATTATAATAATTTTTTTGCATTATTATCTGACGTATTCGTGATCTTAAAATTTCCAAAAACTCCTTTATTTGTAGAGAAAATTCTAAATTTCTTTGCATCGAGTTTTTCTGTACTTTTAAGAATAATTTTTACAAAATACGAATTATATTAATTTTTGCATTATTATCTGACGTGTTCGTGGTCATTAAAATCACCCAAAGCATAACACGATCATTTAAAGAAATTAAAGTGATCCTAAAATTCCCAAAAAGTCCTTCATTTCTAAAGAAATTAACAAATTTCTTTGCATTCAGTTTTTCTGGACTTTTAAAAATAATTTTTACAAAATACGTATTATAATAATTTTTTTGCATTATTATCTGACGTATTCGTGATCTTAAAATTTCCAAAAACTCCTTTATTTGTAGAGAAAATTCTAAATTTCTTTGCATCGAGTTTTTCTATACTTTTAAGAATAATTTTTACAAAATACGTATTATATTAATTTTTGCATTATTGTCTGACGTATTCGTGATCCTGAAATTTCTAAAAAATCCTTTTTTCGTAAAGAAAATTACAAATTTCTTTGTATCGAATTTTTCTATACTTCCAAAGATAATTATTACAAAACACGTATTATAATAATTTTTTTGCATTATTATCTTATGTATTCGTGTTCATTAAAATCATCCAAATATTAGGATCACTTTAATTTAAAAAAAACTAATAATAATTCATTTAAAATAATGAAAGTTATCCTAAAATTTCCAAAAATTCCTTCTTTCCTTCGAAAATTATAATTATCTTTGTACTCTATAATTCACGTATCGAATTCTTCTATACATATAAAGATAATTATTACATAATCCGTATAATATTATATATTTCGCATTATTATCTGACGTATCCGAGTTAATTAAGATCACTTTTATTTAAAAGAATAAAATTATTTTATTTGAATTAATTAATTATTTTATTTAAAAGAATAAAAGTGATTCTAAAATTTCCAAAACGAAACTTGCATTCGTAAAACTGTAAATTTCTTTGCATCGCAATTACATATTACATTAAATTTTCGCATTTTCCGATTCTTCGCGATTTTCTTTCCAATTCATCCATAGAATAAATTTTACACAGGCAGCAAAATGGCCGACCAAACGAAGAACGCAGACACCCGCGTGAGAGTTAGATTTTCGACGGTGATATCGAATCGTGTGAACGTTTCTTTCTGTTATTACCTGCGAAATTGTAGGATCGGTTAAAAAATTTCTCTGCAGCAATCATCCGGTCTAGCTGTACACCACTGTCGGAATCTCGTTGACCTTTGATCTCGGTATGAAATCGACTTCGAAATTGACAGCGCTGAACGTTTCTCTATTGCTTCCAGTCGTTTCGTTCGTTTCTGATTTAGCGAATTTCTTTTTTCCCTTTTTTTTCCCGCGAAAAGTAATATTTGATCGCGGCTAGTGTACTACTCGATTGGTTTAGAAATCGATAAGTAATACGAGTGAATTTATATCCACGCGTACACTCTCCATCGAAAGAAGAGAAAAGCCAATAAAACAAGAACTTCGTTACGATTTTCCAATATTGTATACAGTAAAACCTGTTTTTATGCGATAGATAGAAACCGCGGAAAAAATATTCGGAAATTTTATAAATACTTGCATATAATAAACAACTTTGTACGATATAACACGGAAAATTTTTTTGTGCGACGGAGAGGGAAAGCGTGAAGAAAGTCGCGCTTAGAAAATGTGTCGATTATTTAGGAAATACACGAGAAAGTGCTTCCGAACGAAATAAATAATTAAATTACACGTGGAAGCATTTTAAAAACATTTAATTTCTCATTGTATACGTGGAGAAGTTTTCGAAATGCGCGTTACATAATTCACTGCTACTGGTTGTAATCCAAAACGCGCGTCTTCTCGCGACGAATCGGTTGAAAATCGCTTTCGTCGCTCGAACGTACAATTTCGATTGATTTATTTTTTCGCACCGTAAAGTCAGCGATCGGTTTTTGCGACGACTGTCGATTGGTCGGTTGCTTGTAAACGTCGCGACAGCCAGATATGCACGATCGAAGCTCTTTTTCGAATTTCAAACTCCTTTCGGAATTAGTATCTATTCGAAGAAAATGCTTTTCCAATTTGTTGGAAAGCTGGATCCCTGCGTGTATTTTATCCGCTGTAATAGAATCCGGTTCTTCTTGTCCGTCTTCGTGTTCTATCGAATTATCGATGACGTCGCTGTCATTGACAGTTTCGTCCTGGATCATTTCGACGAGATCATTCTCGCTGAAAGTGTCGAAGCCTTCTCCGCTGATATTACTCGCGAGCGCAGTAATTTCTGATAACAACGTTCGCGTGTTTTCGGTTGCATTTCGATTAACGACGCGTTCAGGCCAGATCTCTTTCCAGCACGAGTTTAACGCGCGTTGTTTTATTCGAGCAAATGCCGCAGTAGCGTGGTTTATGCGGTCTAAAGTCGAGAACTTTTTCCAAACTTCGGTCAGACCTATTCCATCGTTTTCTAGTTTTCCTCTAAATGTAGCTGAAAGTTAACTTCGCATAACGTTTCTTAAAATTCGCGATTATGCCCTGGTCCGATGGTTGTACATCGAATGTACATTGTCGAGAGACTGTTTAAAACAAATGAACAGAGCGTCTTCAAGTGTATATGTATATGTACACTGATAGAAATCATTAGAAGTGGTATCAACGCTGTAGAAATTCATATACTGCATAAAAAGAATCGCAAGAAAATAAAATACTGCAAAAAAGGACCGCACAAAAACAGGTGTACGTACATGTACGTGTAACTTTTTCTTTTAATGACATAATCTGAATAACGAAACGATAAATACGTTAAGAATAACTATACACGGAGTAACCCGATAGCGCGTGATTTTCATTTCCTGTTTCGCTATTAACGCTAAACCTTCCATGGTCTTCGTTGAAAATTCTCCGTTCGACGTTACCATCTTAATCACTCGCCTTTACGATTTTTCTTCTGATATATGTATAGACGGTTTCCCAATGTCTCCCGTGATTCTATTTCTTAAAGCTCCTCTGCTTCTTTTCCATTCGTCGGTCATTTCACCCTCGTAGGTTTAGCGTTCGCGTCGATTTTCGGAATCCGATTAAACGGCGACCGAGGCTCGCCTAATCAAATTTCTCAGCGAGAATACGAAGACGCGAGAAAAGCTTCGAGTCGCTGTCGTTCGCCGCGAAGAAATCCTTCGAGGACGAAGGGATAATTCCCGGTAAGGAGGAATATTTAACAAAAATATCGCGACACGAGAAGTTAACGACGGATGTTCGTTCCTTATACTCGTTGTTCGTTCACTCGCAACGGTCGAAAGACTTCGCTGCTCTACGCTATACGATAACACCGAAGGTTAGACGCGATTCGCCGCACTTCCGGCGGATTTAGTCGTGTAATAATTCGGAAAACGGAAAAGTTTCAGCTACCAGACCCGACAGACTGGACCCACGCGCGACAAGACCCACCGAAGCGACGAACCACGAGCCAAAACAATAGCGAAGGACAACTCCGGTCCCTTCTTCCTACTCCTTCGGAACGCGTCTTCCCGACGCACCCACCTTCCGATAAAAAACCTCTATTTTATCCACCACCGAATCCTGGACCAACCGATTGCGACACACTCGAACCGAATTCCAGCAAACATTCGACCGTCACCATCGACGCATCTTCAAACCTTGTAAAAACTTTCAAAATAATCAGCTCATATGCATATGCAATCCGTACAAAAATAATTTTTACTCTATTTCCAAAACAGATTGAAATATCGTCGAACATATTTGCGCATACGTAATTACGATATTAAACCGAGAATTTCGAATGATCGTTAACCCGTTTAAAAGTGCAAATTCATTTCCGAGGACCGATTTAATTTTGCATAGATCCTTCGTTCATTTTTACACCGGGGAAAAAATTTCAAGCAGCGGGAGCAAATGAAACGAGGGAAAAGTGAAAAAGAAAAAAATATTCGCGGAACCTCGAGGACGCGGATTGATGACGTGCAAAAATTTAATGACGTAAATCCGGGGAAGCGCGAATAGCCGAAAGTTTTCCAATGAAATAAATTCTTGAAAAGAGAGCTGAAACACGATATCTGCCGGGTATTTCTGAAAACTAGGGGGATAATGTTCCAGCCCCCCATCGCGAAGTCGTGACGGTAGAATTTTCAAACGACAGTAATGTAAATTTATCTCGTTAGAGGGAGAATTGGAATCCGCTTACACGCTGATTTCGCACGGACTCGTATTGAATACAGGCCTTGTTAAATAATCCGCACGGTTGCCTGCTCATTATCTTTTTATTTTTAAAATGGCACACGTCGTCGCATGTTTCGCGGAAACTAGCAGAAACGTTCGCGTATCGCGTGTGGGTACATTCTTGTGGAAAAGTTTGACGGTAATGAATGATCGCGTAGTTTATTTTTATTGTTGAATAATAATATTAAATGATCCCTTATTTGATTATTAGAATTGTTATATCGCTTATTTTAGTTTTAGAATTATAATATTGAATAATCGCTGTTTTATTTTTGTTGTAGAATAGTAAGATTAAATAATCGTTTATTTGATTTTTAGAATAATAATAACGAATAATTGCTTATTTTATTTTTGTTGGAGAATAGTAATATTTAATGATTGCTTATTTTATTGTAGGATAATAATACTGAATAATCGCTTATTTTATTTTTATTGTTGAATAATAATATTAAATGATCCCTTATTTGATTATTAGAATTGTTATATTGAATTATCGCTTATTTTAGTTTTAGAATAATAATATTGAATAATCGCTGTTTTATTTTTGTTGTTGAATAGTAAGATTAAATAATCGTTTATTTGATTTTTAGAATAATAATATCGGATAATTGCTTATTTTATTTTTGTTGGAGAATAGTAATATTTAATGATTGCTTATTTTATTGTAGGATAATAATACTGAATAATTGCTTATTTTATTTTTATTGTTGCATAATAATATTAAATGATCCCTTATTTGATTATTTGAATTGTTATATTGAATTATTGCTGATTTTAGTTTTAGAATTATAATATGGAATAATCGCTATTTTATTTTTGTTGTAGAATAGTAATATTTAATGATTGCTTATTTTATTGTCGGATAATAATACTGAATAATTGCTTATTTTATTTTTATTGTTGCATAATAATATTAAATGATCCCTTATTTGATTATTAGAATTGTTATATTGAATTATTGCTTATTTTAGTTTTAGAATAATAATATCGAATAATCGTTTATTTTATTTTTATTGTAGAATAGTAATATTTAATGATTGCTTATTTTATTGTAAGATAATAACACTGAATAATCGCTTATTTTATTTTTATTGTGGAATAATATTATTAAATGATCCCTTATTTGATTATTAGAATTGTTATATTGAATTATTGCTTATTTTAGTTTTAGAATAATAATATCGGATAATTGCTTATTTTATTTTTGTTGTAGAATAGTAATATTTAATAATTGCTTATTTTATTGTAGGATAATAATACTGAATAATCGCTTATTTTATTTTTATTGTAGAATAATAATATTGAATGATCGCGTATTTTATTTTTGTTGTAAAATAATAATATTGAATGATCGCTTATTTTATTTTTATTTTCGGATAATAACATTGAATAATCTTTTATTTTATTTTTGTTGTAGGATAATAATACTTAATGATCGCTAATTTTATTTTTATTGCAGAATAATAATATTTAATGATTGTTTATTTTATTTTTATTGTACGATAATAATATTGAATAGTCGCTTATTTTATTTTTGTTGTAGGATCATAATATTGAATGATCGCTTATTTTATTTTTGTTGTGGAATAATAATATTGAATAATCACGCATCTTATTTTTATTGTAGATTAATAATATTTAATTATCGCTTATTTTATTTTTTAAATCTAATATATTAAATACATTAAAATATAAAATATACTTATTTCATTTCTCTGGTGGTATACTTAAAAATCATGTCAGGCTAAAAATATTTATTTTCCTAATTATATTTTGTCATTTGAAATTACACCTAATTTTCTGCACTGGGTGATTCTTTTTTGTTAGAGAAAAATAGTTTAAATACGAAGACCTCTTTTTTAAAGGTATTTTCAAAACGATAAATGAGAAATCGTGTAGAAATTAAGAAGTTACGTGGAATTATTTTATCTCGACATTGATAATTTGAAATTTGATATATTAATTAACACTGAACCTATCATCTAAATCACAATTCTCCAAACTTTTATTAAAAATTCTCTGTTTAAAGTTATAATCTTAATCATATAATTTGGAATCAATAAACTCTGATATCGAATTTTTCAAACTGTCTTCATTTTCATACCGTTTAGCTCGTGAAAACAGTTCTAAATGTTTAAAAAAATGAAAGTCGGTTGGCGAGAGATCCGGTGAATAGGCTGGGTGCTGCGAAACTTCGTATTTCAATGGCTCTCGATGAAATCGGGATAGCAACGATGAGCATACGTTCAACCGATCCAGCTTATTTCGCTCAGTTAGTTCCTGCGGTACCCGCTTATCCATTTTCTTCACCTTGCCAATTTCAGAAAGACGTCGCAATATCGTTGTACGGTGAATTTTCATCCTGGTAGCCTGTTCCCTCGTGGATACAGTTGGATCCGCTTCCACCGATGCCTTCGGATCGTCATTTTTCACAGACGTTTTGGGTCTGCCACGCGGATCATTTTGTAGCGAAAAATCAGCGGACCTAAATTTTTCAAACCAACGCTGCACTTTTCGATCATTAACCGTATTCTCCCCAAACGCTTGGTTTACGTTGCGTGCAGCTTTTGCAGCGTTATTACCAAGTTTATACTCGTAGAAAAAAATTATACGAATATCGTTTAGATTCGTATCGGTATAAAATTCAAATGAAATAACAAAAGGGAAGACTTTGGAGAAAATCTGCTTTGTTGAAACGTGACTCCGGCAATGGACAGTACGACTATAGACGAGGTTATGCCAAAAGCAAAAGTGTAACGAAAACAGGAAGACAAACGTTCGCGTGTAAAAATATCCGACATTTCATATGCACCAATCTAATATATTCATACTCGATTCTCGCTTCTAATAGATCGTTACTATTATTTCGTTGCAATTTCGTTTAATTCGAAACGAAATGACCAGCAGTGGAAAATCAGTTTGGATGTTCTGAAATAAAGTTTCCCCGCTGACAGCTCTTATCGATAATTCGATGAAGAAACTCCTTCTGTATCGGCAAATTGGCGTGCAGGTTTCTGGTATTATCTCGTCCCGGAAATATTGTTTGTTTCTCCTTAAGACGTTTCCCTTCTCGAGCCGGTAATATAATAAAGGATCCTCGAATTACTTTCACCACCACTCTCTCATTTTTCTCTATACGTGTGTGTGTGTGTTGTACATGAATTACCAAAGAACGTCAATTGGCAACAATTTGAACTGGATCGTTCCTCGCCAATTACATTGGTCGAACGCAACCAAATGATAAATTAAACCATGAAACGGGCTTTGATTTCAGTACTCGATAATTATGGTCATTGTAAATTCAATTAACATGTTGCAGATATCTTCTGTCTGATCGGTATGTTGGAAATTAATTAGGTTTGCAGAAAAAAAGATTTGATACTAAATATCGGAGATTATGCACGCGTTTATGTTTGGAGATTCTGTACTGTGGATTACTGTGTTTATTTATTTTATTATCGCGTTGGACTGTTTTTATAGATTTTGTCCGTTTATTGTATATTTTGTCTGTGCTATTCATATATATATTTTATTATATTTTTATCATTCTCCTTTCATTATTCATTCCGTTACAATTCACATGTTTCCTTATCGTTTATTATTTTCTTTTTCTTATATATTTCATTATGTTTTTATCATTCTTTTTTACATTATTTATTCGTTACAATTCACATGTTTCCTTATTGTTTATTATTTTATTTTTCTTATATATTTTACTATATTTTTATCATTCTTCTTTCATTATTTATTGGTTACAATTTACATGTTTCCTTATCGTTTATTATTTTATTTTATTCTTCCTATATGTTTTATTATATTTTTATCATTATTCTTGCATTATTTATTCGTTACAATTCACGTGTTTTCTTATCGTTTATTATTTTATTTTTCTTATATATTTATTATATTTTTATCATTCTTCTTTCATTATTTATTCGTTACAATTCACATGTTTCCTTATCGTTTATTATTTTATTTTTCTTATATATTTCATTATGTTTTTATCATTCTTTTTTACATTATTTATTCGTTACAATTCACATGTTTCCTTATTGTTTATTATTTTATTTTTCTTATATATTTTATTATATTTTTATCATTCTTTTTTCATTATTTATTGGTTACAATTTACACGTTTCCTTACCGTTTATTATTTTATTTTTCTTATATATTTTATTATATTTTTATCATTCTTCTTTCATTATTTATTCGTTACAATTCACGTGTTTCCTTATCGTTTATTATTTTATTTTATTATTCCGTTATTGCTCGTCGTTTCGCACGCGTTCCTCCGGTCGCACAATTTTTCTATAATTACGATTAAAATAAAATTTTATCACGCTGTAATTAACCCCGGGTTATGGCGGTAATAGTGCCGTACGTACCCTGCGATAAGCGAAACATGTAAATTCGATAACATCATCTGTAAAGCACGAAATTACACGCGAGCCCGAAACTTTTGAACGGTAGCGTACACTGCATTCCGGGTTAGGATATTTTTATACCTGATTTTCTACGCAGATAAACTCGAATCTATAAATCTCCGAGAAATCACAATGGAATTTTTATCGTTTTAACGTCCCGCCGTTATTTCGCGACCGAATTGCGTCACTTCCAACATTTTCTTTCGACGTATTACGCGAATCGAGATCGGCAGAACATTCTTCTACTTTCTCAAATATTGATTTACAGATTTCTAAAATAAATCACACCTGTGTTTCCTCGTCGAACGACTTTTTATTTTATTTTTAAGGGAAAATGGTTATTTAGGAAGCAGAACATTCTTCTACTGTCTCAAATGTCAATTTACAAATTACCGAAATTAATTTTTATTTTATTTTTAAAGGTAAAATGATTATTTAGGAAGCAGAGTATTCCTCTATTTTCTCAAATGGCAATTTACAAATTTTTGAAATGAATTTCACCGTTGTTTCGTCATAGGACGACTTTTTATTTTATTTATGAAGGTATAATGTTTATTTAGGAAGCAGAACATTCTTCTACTTTCTCAAATATCGATTTACAGATTTCTAAAATAAATCGCACCTGTGTTTCCTCGTCGAACGACTTTTTATTTTATTTTTAAGGGAAAATGGTTATTTAGAAAGCAAAACATTCTTCTACCGTCTCAAATGTCAATTTACAAATTACCGAAATTAATTTTTATTTTATTTTTAAAGGTAAAATGATTATTTAGGAAGCAGAGTATTCCTCTATTTTCTCAAATGGCAATTTACAAATTTTTTAAATGAATTTCACCGTTGTTTCGTCATAGGACGACTTTTTATTTTATTTATGAAGGTAAAATGGTTATTTAGGAAGCAGAATATTGTTATACTTTCTTAAATGTCAATTTCCAAATTTCCAAAATGAATTTTTATTATATTTTTAGTGGTAAAATGATTATTTAGGAAGTACAACATTCTTCTACTTTCCCAAATGTCGATTTACAAATTTCTAAAATAAATCGCACCTGTGTTTCCTCGTCGAACGACTTTTTATTTTATTTTTAAGGGAAAATGGTTATTTAGGAAGCAGAACATTCTTCTATTTTCTCAAATGTCGATTTGCAAATTTCTAAAATGAATTTTACGTGTGTTTCGTCGTCAGACGACTTTTTATTTTATTTATGAAGGTAAAACGGTTATTTAGGAAGCAGAATATTTTTATACTTTCTCAAATGTCGATTTATAAATTTCAGAAATGAATCTCACTTGTGTTTTGTCTTGTGACCGACTTTTTATTTTATTTCTAAAGGTAAAATAATTATTTAGGAAGCAGAGCATTCTTTTACTTTCTTAAATGGCAATTTGCAAATTTTTGAAATGAATCTCACCTGTGTTTTGTCTTAGGTCCACTTTTTATTCTATTTTTACAGGTAAAATAATTATTTAGGAAGCAGAGCATTCTTTTACTTTCTTAAATGGCAATTTGCAATTTTTTGAAATGAATCTCACCTGTGTTTTGTCTTAAGACCACTTTTTATTCTATTTTTAAAGGTAAAGAAAGAAAGAAGTAACATTCTCGCTTTGGTTCTTTATAGATAGAATAATTCAATTTCTCTTTTTCAAACGAAATTCGAATTTTTTTCGTTCTTTTTTTTCGCAATTTTTAAAGGAACTTTATGCAACAGCTGACTGAATTTAAATATTTCTTTTATGTCTCGTATCTCGGATGATCTATTTTTCCTGTTTCTTCATTTGAACGGTTAATAGTAACTCGTTATCATCGTGTATTATGTAACATCGTTAAACTTCTGACATTTGTCTGCATTAATAAATTTCTTATTCGGGCCCGAGTAAAAATATTACCACGAGACTTTCACTGGAAACACGGATTAATCTATCGTTATAAGTAATGTCTTTGCTTATTATCTCAAACGTTTAATGGAGATGTAATAGTGTTTAATAACACTAAATGATGGAATAATTCGAACAAAAATGCGTCACATCGATAATAATTTTGAAACGGTTACATTATGTCGATAATAATATAATAGTTAACGATTACCGTTTACATTTTGCGAAATTGCACTTTAATTCCATCAATTTATAACTCTAACTCATTTTTATGAGTTCATGAAACTGAAAATTTCGATTTGGAGAGTTAGAGGAAAGTTTGAAATATTCGCGAATTTGTTTTTGCGTTAATTTTACCAATTTTTCCACTTTTTTTATTAATAAAGAACACGAGAGATTAACACTAATCTACTATAGTGAAATGATCGCACTACATGATAGAATAATTCGAACAAAAATGCGTTACATCGATAATAATTTTCAAACGGTTACATTATGTCGTTAATAATATTTCACGATAACCGTTTACATTTTGCAAAATTGCACTTTAATTCCATCAATTTATAACTTTAACTCATTTTTATGACGTAAAGGAGTTTTTGAAACAGAAAATTTCGATTCAAGATTTCACCAATTTTTCTTCGTTTACTGATAAAGAGGAAAATAACTAACGCAGTGAAATGGTCGACGAATGAGAAGGAATTGGAATATCAAAATATTATTAACCCTTTGCACTCGACGACTTTTTCGCAACAGAAGAATAGGAATTTAAAGATTTTCTACCACAAATTCAATAATATTGTTTAGAAAAGTGAATAAAAAAATCGTGTAATGATTAACGTATGGAATTATTTAATTCCAATGCATCGCACAGTATTACATCATTTTAAATTTAGTATATCAGTTAATATCGGTTTCCAAATTTTATTAAATGGTGACTGATGGTCACCTCTCGAGTGCAAAGGGTTAATATTATTAAAATATTAAATATTAAATATTAATTTATTAAAATATTGAAAACTGCAATAACGGGATGACTGTAACTGTAATAGCTGAATTTTTTAGGAAAGTTCGAAAAACGATAATCCAGGTTGTATCAGGTTGAACGTTAATAGTATTAATCGCGTTGCTGCTACGTATGTTATTAATAAATTGCGTAGAATAAATCGTAATAAGCGAGGAGAAATGAAAAGTTGCCGAGGTATTAGCCGGAGTTGCGATATGACGAATGAAATTGCAACAATGTTGCTTTGCAATCGAGTCCGAAGGTGATTACTCTCTTCCGCTTTCGATCGGTATCGCGTTCTGACACTTATAATTAATCGATAAGGTATCAGTTAATTGCACAGAGACTTTTTTACCTCGTCACACAACGAACAAATTTCTTGGTTGCTCATTTTTCTACCCGGTATCACTATTTTTCATCTTTTCCGATGCACAATCGTAAATACCTCGTACAACACGGTAGTTAAGCTCCGATAATGAACCTAATTTATTATTCTTTTCTTGCGAATGTACGAGGGAAATTCGTGCATTCGAGTAATCGATAATTAAACGAAGGTGTTATTAAATTAATGGCTTAATTAACCGATAATTATATCATTTTCGTATTAAATTATATATTAATTTCCTCTTGTAATGTTTTTAATTCCCATTTTACATTCTCTCCGTGTAATGTTTGGTAAAATAACGTTCTTAATGTAATAATATATGAAATAGTGGAATGAAACATTGCAGCTTTGCATTTTACCGTTCGAATTTCTAAACGTATTATTATATTTATTCGAAAAATCACTATAGTTTCACTCGAGGCTCACTGTCCGTGGACCTTTTTTTATTCGGTGAATTATAACTCGCTGTTATTCGAAGCGAAGGTTTCTTCTTTGAGAATTAGATAGTTATTAACAGTTCGAATATTACCGTTTGAATTTATAAATATATTATTATACTTTATTCGATAGGTCCCAGTCGTACAATTCATACAACGCGAAGCCACGGTGTAATAAAGTATATAAAACGCGAGAGACTGGTTTATTACATTGACAAGGTGATGAGTGTTTGAAATTGGATGAACGTACTGACCGAATTTACAAGTCTCGGTCTCCGTACTTTGCATATCAACACCAATTTCTAGGAATCGGATTCGCAAAATATCAACCTTGGTTAATTTATCGACATCGGTATCTCTGTCACGCACGTTGTCTCTGTTTTTTCGCACTTCGAGCGAAATATTCGAACGAATAACATCAATACCATATATATCGTACGATATTTTAACGTAATTATCTTGTAACACGCGAATATTTTATTAGAATCGATTATTATCGCAGGTACTACCAAACATTGTACGATTTTGGATATGGTACTTAGTACTTCAGGTGTTACCACGAATTTTTTCACATTTAACATTCGATATCCGAAGCTTTCTATAAGACGATTTCGCGAGTAGTCGTTTAATTAGGCTAATACTCGCATAAGCGTCTGGATTTCTACCTTTTTCCCGGTTTCTAGGAATCAGGTTGGCGAAATATCGACCTTGATTAATTTCTCGTCGTCTCTCTCACGCGTTGTCCTTCCGTTCCACCGATTCTCAGAACTCGTCTGACCGGATGATTACCCGGCTGTCGTTTCAAACTTTCAACCGGGTGTTATTTTAATAAATTCTCGCCCGATTCGTTTCCAAATTTCCTAAAAAACCAAGCATCGACCGGTGAAACTAGAAAATAGAAAGATAGGAACGAAGGAGAACTGACTATTACGTAATTTCTGTTTCAGGTAAGCTGGCTGCTCGAACAGTTACGGTTGAATCCTACTCGAAATACTTCTCCCGTGATCAGCTGCTCCGTAAGTTGCGGTAACTGTTACAGTTAATTAAAATTTATCGCCGCTCGAGTAGTTTCATTCCACCAATGAATACTCCGGTGGCATACATTGACGGACTTTTCCACTGTTTACCGTGTAATTACTTTTACGAGTCCGTGATAAGCATTAATGACTTGAATCGCGTCGCATTTTAAATTCAATCCTTCCCGCTGCTCTTTCGCTTACTATGCGATCGCTGATGACCTGTAAGCGTTCAGAAGAACTTAATATTACGGTAGGTGTGGCTAGAACCCGTCACTTTGATATGAGAAAGAAAGTTTGATAGAAATTTTCACTTCCGTATCTGATTCCGAAGAAATGATCAGTGACACGAGATAAAAACTTTGATAAAAACGGTTAAAAATGTGTTGTTAAGTTACTGGAACACTTGGGAATGTTAAACGCTTAAGTTTTACCTAATCACTATCGCGATATTTTGCAATTTTCGATTGGAAAGAACAAAGACAAGTCACTCTCAAACTTGAAAACGTTAAACGCCTAAATTTCGATTGAAAAACATGAAATACTCGTGCTACTCAAATGGAGTGAGTTTCTGGAACTTTTAAGAACGTTAAACGCCTAATTTTTATTCGATCCATCGCGAAAATTCGCAATTTTCGATTGGAAGAAAACAAAGACCCGTGACACTCAAACTTCAAAACGTTAAACGCCAAAATTTCGATATAAAAACAAGAAAGATCCGTGACACTTAAATGGTTAAGTTACCTAATTTTTTGAGAACGTTAAGCGCCTAATTTTGACACAATTACTATCACGATACATCGCAATTCTCGATTAGAAAACAAAAAAAACTCGTGACACTCAAAGGGTTATGTTTCTGGAACATTTGTAAATCTTAAACGCCTAATTTTTACACAATCGCCATCGCGATACTTGTCAATTTTCGATTGGAAGTAAACAAAGACCCGTAACACCCAAATTTGAAAACGTTAAAGGTTTAAATTATACCCAGTCATCATTGCGATACTTGGAAATTTTCGATTGAAAAATAAGAATGATTCGTGACACTCAAACGGTTAAATTTCGGGAACTTTTGAGAACGTTAACGCCTAATTTTTTCTTAATCACCATCGCGATAATTCGAAATTTTCGATTGGAAAAAGGCAAAGGTCCACGACACTTAAACGGTTTCAGGAACTTTTGAAAACGTTAAATGTCTAATTTTTACTCAGTCACCATCGCGATACTTGACAATTTTTGGTTAGAAAAGAAGAAAGTATCGTGTTGCACAAATTTAACCCAATCGCCATCACGATATTTCGTAATTTTTTATTGAAAAGCAAGAAAGACATGTGACACGCAAATTTAACCCAATCGCCATCACTATTCTTCGCAATTTTCGATTAGAAAAGAAGGGAGACCCGTGATACTCAAACTTGAAAACGTTAAACGCGTGTGTTTCAACCAATCGCCATCGTAAAACTTCGCAATTTTCAATCGGAAAAGAAGAAAAGACCTGTGACTCTCAATCGGTTAAGTTTCCGAAAGTTTACGTTAAACACCTAATTTTTATTCAATCTCCATCGCAATAATTCGGAATTTTCAAATAAAAAAAGAACAAAGACCCGTGACACTCAATCGGTTAAGTTTTCGAAACTTTTTAAAATGTTATACGCTTAATTTTTACCCAATCGCTATCCCGAAACTTCGCAATTTTCGATTAGAAACCAACAAAGCTCCGCGACACTCAAACTTGAAAAAATCAAACACCTAAGTTTTACTCATTCGCTACCCTAATTTCCTCTACTCTACGTAAGTAATTTAATCACGAAACGAACACACACTGTTCTAAACAATCTAAAAACAAACATTCCCTAAATTTTTCTCCTCATTTCAATTAATTTCAACTATTATTTTCACCCTGACCACTGGGATCTCTCCTAACGCACGTTGAAATCCACATAGCAGACTCGAATGTTAAACACGTTGCGTTAAATGATGCAGCGGACAGCACACGATTAAAAGTTTCGCCGTAAACGCAAACAGCGATCTCGATTTACCATGCCAATTGAATTATTTAACCCGAGTACCTGGCAGGCTAACGAATCAATAATCCCATGAAGCTGTAAAGAGTTTCTCGAGCGATCGTTTCGAGATGTTTCGCCATACTTAGCGAAGGTAATGGAAAAACAGGCGAGATCCAAACAGGGAAATACAGCTCGGACAGAGAAGAAACAATTTGCGAGGGTTCGAGAAGAACTATAAACGAGCGGAGATTTCAATGGAAACTTCGAACGAAGAAAAGAACCTTACGGAACGTTCTTAACGCGGAAAGTTTAACGATATTAACGAAACTAGCATAGTAGGCTGCGTTCAACTTTAATAACGTCCGCTTCATTTACATTCCCTCGAGCGAGAGCCAACGGACTCCGTTTAAACCCGACAGAGATCCAGGCGCCGACGATGCTGCTGTTAATTATTTCACGGGATAAGGCGTCCCGCTTGCGACCGACTAAGAAATTTCCCGGACAAATCCGTGACACCTGGACAGGAGGCTGGGCCCGTTTCGTTGGATCGGACGAAAGTGTGACGGGACGCTGCTCGCCGGTGACTTTAACGCCGAACCTACCGCCGTCGAATCACCGGTGAACGAGGAGGCGGTAGAATCTTGAAAAAATGGAATAAAAGGAAAGGTTGAAAGATCGATCACGCGTGTGTCGGAAGGAGGATCGCGAGGACGAGTGACTCGAGCCGTAACGTCGAACGCGGAATTTCGAATGGCAGTTTTGAAAACGGTGATTCAGGCCGCGGTGGGTTCAGCGTTGAAGAACGAATTTCAACGACCTACGCGGAGGACCACGCCTGGTTCCCGATACAAGCATAGCGGTTCAGGGTTAAACTGTTCGAAATATTAGCTAAAGAACGCATTGACCGAACGAAGCTACTTACGATCGCGAGTTTACTTATCACCGGTCAACGACGCGTCGACAAAGTCCAGAACCATTTGTAAACCGTTCGCGAGGAATCCGGGTTGCTGCCGACAGGCTGTTCTCCAGTTCGAACGCGATGTTCTCGGAGAAATTGGTCTGTCTGTTCCCGAACAGGGAAACTTTCGTAAATTTCGAGATACTCGCTGACATATTCGCTGCGAACTATTCTCCGCGGTTTACAACGCACTCGTTATTTATTCTATGACGGTGATATCAATATGGATCGGCATTAGTGGCTTGGTACTCGTAAGTCACTGGCCATAAAGCAACGAACGAGACACGGTACACCTAGCATTATAGCTACTTTTATGATACTATCCAGTTCGCATCTAGCAACTTTCTCTTACCAATGCGAAATATTCGCGACTTTTCGCGATAAAAATCTAGATACGGGATATCTATGGTGTTGTTGTCTCTGCGTGCCGAATGTGGAGACGATAACTCACTTGGGATTTATAATAAAGTGCATTATAGTTTGCGTTTTAGATACATTGCTTTTGATAATTTGGTGATGTTGATGATTTTGCGTTGTTTGCGTTCTGATGCGATTTGTTTGATGATTGATTGAGTTTAGATGCGAATGTTGAGACCCTAATCTATTTGGAACTTATAATAAATTGCACTGTGTTTTATTATTTACATATGATGCTTTTTATCATTTAGTGACGTTGATAATTTGCGTTGTATGTGTTCTCATGAGGTTCGTTTGATGGTGAATCGAGCTTAGACGTTAAATCCCACTTTAATAATAAATCCCACTTGGTATTTATAATAAAATGCAGATTTGAGTTTTAGATACATTGCTTTTGATAATTTATTGATGATGATGTTACGTTATATCAGAGATCTGATGCGATTTGTTTGATGTTTGATTTAGTTTAGGTGCGAATGTTGAGACCCTAATCTATTTGGGATTTATAATAAATTGCACTTTGGTTTACGTTTTACATATATTGCTTTTTATCATCTGATGATGTTGATGATTTTGCGTTGTGTGCATTCTGATGCGATTTGTGTTCTCGGTGTGTTCTGTTTGATGTTCTATTTATTTCTGTTGCAATTTGTTTGATAGTTGATTGAGTTCAGATGCGATTTGTTTGATAGTCAATTTGACTGTGTTCGTGTTCTCTATGTGTTCTGATTGATATTGGTTATTGTTCTGATATTGTTTTGTTGCGATTTGTTTAATAGTTGATCGAGTTTAGAAGCGATTTGTGTGATAGTTAATTTTTTCTGATGCGATCTGTTTGGTAGTCGATTTTTTTCTCTGTTCGTATTCTAAATATGTTCTGTTTGATGTTGGATTTAGTTCTGTTACAATTTGTTTGATGGTCGATGTATGTTGTAATTAATTGGTACAGGATGTTGTAATTAATTGGTAATAATTACTAATAAAATCGGGTATGTTTTAATTAATTGGTATAAGATTTGGTAGAGGAAAAATAGAGTTTTCTGATCGGATTTTAGTGTAGGAAGACCGCATAGGAGTTGTGTTTCGCTATTGTTTTGATTGTTATAAATTTTCAGTGCTTCTTTTTCGAATTATCAAAAATCTATTCTTTTTCTAACGAATAGATTCTCAGAACCTTTGTCACATCACAACATACGAGCTCAAAAATATACTATCTTCATTTAGAAAAAGTTTCCCAATTTCCTAGAATTAACGTTAATTAACACATCAATTATCTTTGTAACATCGCAATCGAGTCTCAATTTAAAAAAGTCTACGAATTATTATTTTTTTCTAACGAAAAGATCCTCAGAACAAAAGGTTAACCTTCTTTGTCACATCGCAACACACGAGCTCAGAAAAATTCTATCTCCATTTAGAAGAAATGTCCTCGATTTCCTAGAATTAATGTTAAAACGAAAAACATTAATAACGCTGTCAAACTGTAAGCTAATTTCACATCTCACAATCATGATTTTGCTATCTACATCTCATATTTCACACACATCGATTATCTTTGTTACATCACAACACACACAAGCTCAGAAAAATTCTATTTTCATTTAGAAAAAGCTCCTCAATCTCCTAAAATTAACATTAAAACGATGTCAAACTATAAACAAATTTCACAATTGTAATTTTTCTACCTAAATTTCGAATATCAATCAAATGTATCGATTCTTCTGCGTTTGCTCTTAGTTTTTGTTTCAGTTACTCGATTTCCCTGCGTCTTTTGTCCAACTCTGTTTCCCTTTCTTCGTATTTATGCTCGAACAAACTGTGCGGCTCGTAAACAAGACTTCCTAGTTTCGAACTCGATTAATTCGCTGCTCATCACCGTGGTCGGTTTTCCCGTTTCGATAATCCGCGGATAGCCATTCTTCTATTCAGAGCCGCCGCGGCAAGTGGCTAATTGCTTGTCGTGCCGATAATAATACCTTCCTTTTTAACGGTTTAATCATTCAACCTCTGTTCCGCGTTGTCGGACAATACCGATTGTTCGCGTTTATAATTTTACTCCGTTAATTTCTGCGATAATCCCTCGTCGATGCATCGCCGCCATTAAGAAACCCATTACGCGAAAGAAAACCA